>NW_011889319.1:74971-76446 GCF_000151845.1 Pteropus vampyrus
GACGGTGATGATGACGGTGGTGATGGTGGTGATGGTGATGATGGTGATGATGGTGATGACGGTGATGATGATGGTGATGATGGTGATGATGGTGATGATGGTGATGATGATGATGGTGATGATGGTGATGATGGTGGTGATGGCGATGATGATGATGGAGAGACAGACAGAAGATGATGGGTAGATAGGTAGAGAGATAGAGAGACAGATAGAGAGATGATGGATGACAGATATGGAGAAAAAGAGTAAATGAGCGAGCGAGCGAGAGAGAGAGAGAGAGAGAGGAATGTGTAGTACGTGGGGGACGAGTTCGCGGAGGAAACGCAGTTCAAGCTTACCATGCAACACATCGACAAGCTTTGACTACGCTGAAACGATCAAGATGTTGCTACAGCAACCCCTCGCACAGAGACATCGCGCGTCTGGCAGCAGAATCAGGTGTCTACAGACTAGAAGGGGAGGGATGAGAGTGCGGAGCAGCTTTTTCCGTCATCGTAAATTGGGCACAGCCATGATGCACTTGAAACTCCGGAGAGAGACGCTTGCATACAAATAAAAGCTGGGGTTCGGGAAACAACGCACATCCACCATGACACACAGGGACAGAAGCGGGGCTGAAAATCGAGCGCCTCCTGTCCTCTGAGAGCGAGATGCAGCCCCCATCACCTTCGCATGGGGAGGGAACGGGAGGGCGGTCCAATATTTTGAAATAGTGCTCTATATTTTCTCCAGCGTTTTCAGCTGGGAGAAAAACTATCCAGATCTTCCGGCTTTGTATTGACGTATGTTGGGAGCTGAGGTTCCAACTTGACTTCAGTGCCTTCTGGGAATTGTGCTGGCGCCACGGAGTCAACAGTCTGCCACGTCGCCACCAATGTGAACTGGCATCGGCATATGGTTATCGACCCTGCGGACGCCTGTGTGTTTCTGCTCTTCCGTCTGCCCGTCAATTTTCGTGGGGGGTTGTTGCTTCTCGGCACGTCTCCATCTGTGGGAGGGCGAGTTCCTGATCATCATCTTCCTTCATCGATATGTGTTGGTTCTTCTTCGGCATTCACTGTTCCAGACAGAGTTTAGAGTCCGCTTGTCCACCTCCATTAAAATCCCACTGGGGTTTGTCGTGCACCGGATCGTGTCCTCCAAAATGTGTATGTTGAAGCCTTAACCCACCAAAGTGACCGTATTTACAGGTGGGTCTTAAAGAGGGGATTAAGTTGAAGTGGGGTCCCTAGGATGGGCCCCGATCCCATAGGATGGGTCCCAATCCCATAGGATGGGTATCCTCATACGAAGGGGATATTAGGACACAGATACACACAGAGGGACGACCAGATCAGGACACATGAAGGAGAGAGGCCCCAGGAAGGACCAGCCCTGCCCACATCCTTGAAAAATATGTTTCTGTTGTTTGTACCCGCTGCCCTCCCCCACCTCTGTCCGTGGCCCTTTATTATGGCAACGCAGTAAATATACGG
>NW_011889319.1:78091-80146 GCF_000151845.1 Pteropus vampyrus
ATGCCGAAAGGCAAACCCCCGTCAGCCTAGAATTCTGCATCTCGCAATAGATGTGGGCGCAAACTTTCAAAACAGAAAGCGGGGCAGGAAACCCCCCTTCCTGACTGATTTGAGGAGGCCAGAGTCATCCCGATGCCGATGAATGCCAAGACGTTACAACGAGATGGGGCCAAGATCCCTCGTAAACATAGACACAAAACTCCTTCCCAAAATATTACTCAATACAATCCAGCCATATACAAAACTGATAGCACCTCACGACCCAAGAACAGGCTCGTTTGCATCTTCGATGTAATGCACCCCATTGACAGAAAACTGGTGATCTCAATAGAAGCAGGAAAAAAAAAAGTCGATGCCCTTTGGGATTGAAAAATATTTTTAAAAATATTTTAAAACTCAGCAAACTAGGAATAAATGTAAAGTCCCTTACCCTGGTAAAAGATATCTATGACAACCCGAGAGCTAATTTAGACTCAACGGTGAAAGACTGACCACTTCTCCTTAACACTGGAACGAGGCCGGGCGTGTGGTATCAATGCTTCTAGTCCATCGGGTCCTGTCGCGATGGCCCCTCGAATGCACTATAACCGAGGGCGGAGCTTTAGGGAGCTTGGAGGGACCTTGCAAGCACTTTGGAGCAAGCCGGCCACTTCATTCAGCCGTCGGAAATTTTCTCGCAGAAGGCAACTCACTTCCCGGCTATGCCCGCACCCTAGAATCCCCGCACGCCCGAAGCGACCGCACAGGCGGCGGCAGCCTGTGCCCCAGGACGAGGCGGGAGGAGAGCCCCCTTCATGCCAGGACCCGGGGGCTGAGGGGTCTCAGGCGGGAGGAGGAAGCTGCCAGACTGACCGCTTCTCCAGGCCCCTGTGCCGCGGGCTGCACCCACAAGACGAGTTCTTCGCAATGAAATGGGACGGGAGCGACGTGTGGCGCTTCCAGCTCTGACCCATAAACCGTCCCGTGTGGACGGACATTCCACAGCTCCCGCGAGGACGTGCAGAGGGCATGATGAAGGGTCCGGGTCATCGACTGAGTGCCTGGCCCCCCGGAATAGGACTTCATATGGAAACAGACGTGATTACTGAAGGGTCTGACATGAGTCCTTCTGGAGCTGGTGGCCCTAAACCCAGTGACAGTGTCCTTATTAGAGACAGCACGGGACAGACACAGACACAGAGGAGAAGCCACGTGGGGCACAGGCAGAGATGGGAGGGACGCGGCCAGCAGTCCAGGGACACCTGGGGCCCCAGAAGCCAGGAGAGGCGGGAAGGACTCTCCCCTGGGGCCTCTGGAGGGAGGAGCTTGGCCCTGGGACAGCTGGATGTCACCCTGCTGATCTCCAGCATTGGGACAGATGGATGTCTTTGGCTTTATCCCCAAGTTTGTGGTCATTTGTGACACCAGGTGCTATGGCCTGAAGGCGTATGTCCCCCAAACTCCCATGCCGAGGCCCTGCCCTGCAGTAGGATGGCGTCACGAGGTGGGACGTCTGGAAGGGTGTTCGGGTGACATGAGGGTCACCCGAGGGTGGCCCCCCCGATGGCATCAGTGTCCTTATAAGAAAGAGACACCGCAGGTCAGCCGCCTTCACGGGAGGACACAGCGAGGGGACAGGAACCGGGTCTGACGAGGGGCCAGCCCCACCAGCCGCTGCGTCTCAAACCTCCAGCCTCCGGGACAGTGAGAAGCAAACGTCCCCTTTTTAAGCCAGTCTCCATTTTGCAATGGCAGCCCGAGCTGACAACGGCAGCACCCCGGGCCGTGTCACACCCTCTCTGCCCAGCGCGAAGCACCTGTAGCCACCACTCGGAGGAAGAAACGAATTTCTGCTGGGTTACGAAATCCTGTGGCCGTGACCACAGCTCACAGCATCCTGGGTGATGCCGTTTCCGAGAACGGATGGGGAAGGGCCTTCCAGGTTTCAAAAACTATGTCCCTTACCGCGAGATATGCACCCTGCAGACTCATCCCCCACGTGCGGAGGAAAACCTGCCCACGCGGCCCCTTGAACACGGAACCGGAGCGCCCGTCCCAGGGGAGCCGCCTGCTCGT
>NW_011889319.1:87116-88838 GCF_000151845.1 Pteropus vampyrus
GAAGCCCCCACGGAGGCCTGCGTGATGGCCCCTGGCGATTTGGAGCAGCAGCAGCAGCTGCGTCGTGGGCTGTCTGGGTGCAGGGGGATGGATAGGGTCAGGGGTGACCGTGAGTGCCGATGGCCGTCGCTGAGCCCTGTCCGGTCCCCTCGTCGTGCAGCATGTGGCAGGGGCTCAGAGGCGGGGTGCTCAGACAGGTGCTCGCGTCCAGGTCTGGGGCGTTCCAACCAGCTCGCAGTGTCTGAGGCGGCACAGCTCGGCGCGAGAGGCCAAAGGGCAGAGAACGGCCAGCAAAGGGCAGGGAGGGGACAGAGGTGCTAAGAGGAATCGCGGACGCGGAGGAATGAGGCTCCGTGGGCAGGAGGGGGCAGCTGTGCAGAGATAACGGGGCCCAGTGACCTCCGGAACTTCCGAGTTACGACACGTCCGCCCGCTCCTCCTTGCGGACCTGTGATAACGGAGGTGGCGCCGGAGCCAGGCCCCCGGGGCAGGTGGCCCTGCGGTCACAGCTGCTCCCCAGCGCCAGCAAAGGAGCAGGGCCGCTGCCCGCCCTTCCTTCCTCCTTCCTCGCCTCCTTCTTTCTGTTCCTTTCTTCTCTGTCTCTGTCTCTCTCTCCATCTCTCTGTGTCTGTCTGTCTGTCTGTCTCTCTCTCTCTCTCTCTTCTTAGCCCCAAACCTCTGAGAAGTGCTTGGAGATGTTTTCAGAAGGGACAAGGCCGCGGCTGCTCCTGGCGTAAACATCTGCTGCCCGTCAGCACAGGGAGAGGGGACCGTCCTTCGTGAAACGTTTGGTGATGTCTGCAGGACACCTGCATGGGGGGGCCTTGAAGCAGCACGTGGGAAAGCGACGGAATAACAGGGTTGAGGACAGCGTCTCACCCGTCCCCTGGGTGTAGTAGGGTCTCCTGACTCGGGTCAGAGGCTCGCACAGTCGCTGTGCGCCCTGACCTCTGCCTGAGATCCTGCGCTGTCACCTGGGCTGGAAGGTGGCCACGGTCCCCGTTACCAGGCCGGGCGCACATGTCGGCCTTCCCGCTCAGACTGCAGACAGGGAGAGCCGAGGCGCGCAGGCGTCAGCCCCTGCGGCGGGGGTCGGCTATAGGACACCGCCCGCGAATTCACGGAGACGCGCCCCAGCGCCGGCGGCACAGACCCAAGAGCGGGGCGCAGGCTCCCCGATCCCTGCCCGCGCACAGCCCGGCTCGGCCCGCTGGGACCCTGACGAAGCATGAGTTTAATCTCTGGGACGTGTGCGCGCAGGGGACTCCAGCAAGGCCGGGCGTGGTGGCGCCTGCGGAAACGGGCAGTTAAGTCTCATCTGGTGTAAATAGACAGACAACGGGGAACAGGAAGGGGGAGCGGGCGAGGCGAGGGCCGGATCGCCCCATCAGGGGTCCCGTGGACAGAGCAGGGTGCGCCCGCGCATGCAGCACCGGACACGCATGCGCGCTTGGGGACACGACCCGCTGGGCCAGGGGGAGCAAACTTCCCCCCAAACCTTGGTGCGCAGGCCCCTCCGACGCCGAATGACAGGCAGCCCCCGGCCTCGCGGCCTCACCTGGGACGGCTCTCGAATGCTCCACGCAGCCGACTGTCTCTGAGGGGCGCAAGATCGCTGCCAAGTGGGACTCTGGGAAGCGAGCCCGTAAAACAGCCCCCCATCGGGGCCGCCACAGCTGGGACCCAGTCCACAGCCAACAGCTGCGCAGCGGCGGGCGCGGG
>NW_011889319.1:88888-91154 GCF_000151845.1 Pteropus vampyrus
GGGACGTTAAAGCAGGACAGAGTCACCTTCGGACGGGGCCTGAGCGACCTGTGTCCCAAAGACCTGTTTGCAAGGGTGACGAGAAAACAGATGTCATGCATTGGTGACTCTGGACTGAGGATTAAACACACTGTTTAGAGTCGGCGTCACCGTGTCACGTGATCTGCACCGATAGCCACACCTTCCTCCTGTGGACGTCCCTGGCCCCTCCCCTTTCCCACCGCCCCTGTCCCCTCATCGGGACCCTGTCTGGACTTCTGCCTGAGTCAGCGCGTCCCACACAGCCATTCTCATTGATCTCAGATACTCGTTTGTCATCTGTCATTTGGAAGCGTTTTCTTTCTGGGTGAACGGACTTGAGAGAGAAGATGTCCCAGAGGCCCAGGCTTGGGGACAAGCACTGTTTCCTGGCGCAGGGAGCTGGGTGCCCCGTGGTGGTCACAGGGTCACCCATGGGTGTGAAAGGTTGTCTAGGTCACTTGCCTCCGAAAGCGAGATGGCAGCATTTTCAGAGAAAACCCTAAAAGTTCTCAGGGTGCTGGGGTCCCCCAATCCTTGGTGTGTGTTGGCCTGTGGCTGCACCACCCCCACGTCCACCCTGCCTTCACGCTTCCAAATGCCCCCTTTGGGTGACGACCGCGGTCGTACTGGATGACGGCCACCAGCCTGGCCTCATCCTCGCTCCACCCGTGCAGACTCCATGCCCGAATGAGTGACGGTCACGTGTTCGGAGCTGGGACCGCAGCGTGTGAACTTGGCGGGGACACAGTTCCCCCCGCACCATGGTCTCACACAGTCGTCTCCCTCCACATGAGCGACGGTGACCATCGGAGCTCAGGGGGCGGTGGCAGAGCGGAGCCACAGCACCCCGCTCCGGTGTCCCAAGGTGCTGCTTCTGCACCCGGACCCCACCGGGGGAGGAGGATGACGGGCACGTGGGAAGCCGCGCGTCATCTCTGCCAGCCCCAGGCGACCCCACAGCGAACTCCGCACAGAAGGTTTGAGTGAGCAACGAAACGCAGTGCCTACCCTCGTCCGTTTCCAGCAGACAGGACACGGGCGTCAGAACCAGCAGGAGCCACATCGGGGCCATGGCGAAGGCCAGTCCAGCGGGCCGAGGGCAGGACAGCGTGTACTGGAAGAGAGGAGACCGTCACCTGCGGGCGCAGCTTCGGGTGGGGGCCTCAGCGGGGACGGTGTGAGGTCAGAGGGCAGCGCTCTTCTCCCAAGAGGGAAGGCTGAGAGCCGAGCGTGCGTGCGTGTGCACGCAGCAAGTGTGTGCACGTGTGTGCATGTGTGCACACATGTGCATGTTTATCATGTGTGCACATGCACATCCACACGTGTGCGCGCCTTGTGTCTGTGCGCATATGTGCTTGTGTTCACGCGTGTGTGCCTGTGTGAATAAACCCGCATGTTCATGCATGTGTGCACGCATGCCTGCACATGTGCATGCCTCTGCAGCTGTCTATGCATGTGCCTGTGTGCACACCTGTGCATGTGTATGCATGTGTGCACTGTGTGCCTACCCATGTGCTGCCCTGCGTTTGCATGTATGTGTCTTGCGCACACATGTCTGTGAGTGTGCACGTGTGTGCATGTGTGTATGCCCCTTTGTGTGTATATATATGTGTGTGCCTTGTGCACCCATGTGCATGCCAGTACGCATGTACATATGCATGCGTGTGCCCCCATGCGTGTGGTCAGCCTGTCTTGATGAAGCGTCCACCCCGGGGCGTGGGCACATTCTTGGCCCCGGGGTGTGGGCACGCTCTTGACTCCAGGGTCCTCCCATAGCCGGGAAAGTACATGGCACACCAGCACCAGGAAACGCCGTGATGACGAAGCCATGGAAGGAAGTTTAATCAAGAGCATGAAATCAGCACAGCCCAAATTTCCTGAAGGGACCAAGTTACGGTAAGTGATCCCTCTGTGCCAGCCCCGTGTTCCAGCCAGGACGTTTTCCCAGGGTCCCTGTGATGCCGGCCGTCCTGCATCCTCGTTCCCAGTGGGTCGTCCATGACGGGGTGTCCTGGCGGACCACCCATGCCTCCCTACCCCGAGCTGTCTCTTGCAAACATCATCATCGCCTGGGGGTTGGCTAGTGGCTGCCACGCAACCAGCCTGCCCACCAGCACAGCCTCAGACCCCTGCCTGCCTGGGGGCGCCCCCTGACCAGGGCGCAGGCTGCTGTGCCCCCAGAATCGCTCAGAAAGCGTGCCACCCCCGGCCATCGTTCCGGGACAGACTTTGCTGAGATGAAGCA
>NW_011889319.1:91420-93683 GCF_000151845.1 Pteropus vampyrus
GAATGTCCTCAGGTTCCTCCCAGCCCGGTGGCGGGCCGTCCTCGTCCCAGGCGACCTGGCCGAGGGAAGACGGAGCACGGCTGAGGCCACCCGTGTAGCCGCTGGCCCTGCTGTTGAGAGAACAGCGGTGGCGGCCGCAGGATTCGCAGTCCCCAGGAGGGGGACACAGCACAACTGCGCAACGACGGACCATCAGGACCGTCCACGTACGGTGGACACGATGCTCAGTGCCGGACGCACGAGCGCGTGATTCTGCTTGCTCACGGCAGCCACGCCCACGGCAGCCACGCCCACGGCAGCCACGCCCACGGCAGCCACGCCCACGGCAGCCACGCCCACGGCAGCCACGCCCACAGAGAGAGGACATGCGTTAGGGTCACCAGGGGCCGGGGGGCGGGGGGAGGGGGTGTGTGACTGCTCCTGGGGATGGGCCTCCTTCTGGGGTGATGAGAACCTGCTGGAACCAGGCCGAGCTGGTGGCTGCACAGCACCGTAAATGTGCCACAGGCCCCGGAGTCGTGCCCTTCACACTGTGAATTACACGGCATCAGAACCAGGCCTCAGTACAGCTGCTTAAAGGCGACAAACGAAGCCACGTCGCTGCGACATCCGTCCCCAGCACGCTGGACGTGAGATGCAGAGCCGGGCGGACACGGCCTCCCGGGGACACACACGTGGCCTGAGATTTAGGGCAGAGCACCTCCATGACGCCCGCCGTGACAAAAGGACAGATGCCCGCCCCCCAGCATCTGCGCTTGGCTCTTTGGAACTGGCGTTTCCTGGGACCCATGTTGGAGAGGGACCTGGGCAGGGTTCGGTGGCCGCCGTGCACCCAGAGTGTGGCCTGAAGTGGACCCCAGAACAGCTGGCCGGCCTGTGCCCACATCTATTCTCAAGAAATCCTTCGGGGCCTGGGCCTGAGATGCACTAACCCACCGCAAAGGGCAGGGCTGCACCCCAGTTTTATCCTGCACTCCTAACCCGTGCTGCAAAGGCAGACCTCGGGAGAGCGAGCGGGGCTCTGGAAAGGCTCCCGAGGGAACGGCTTGGAGCTCAGAACTGCAGCCTCGGTTTAGGGGACACTTCGGTTTTATCGCCCAGGAGCGGACCTGTCACGGGGGCAGGGGGAATGCCCTAGGACGGTCTCTCCACTCCCAAGGGGCAGGGCTGCATCTGGGAGCCCCTAGGAAAGGGGACCGGCTGTCATGGGTTGAACGGTGACCTGCAAACTCATATCCTCCTGAACCTCCAAACGGGACCCACTTGTAAACAGGGCCTCTGCAGATGTGAGCGGGTCAGGGTCTGGGGACGGGTGATGCAGGTGTCCACGGTGGCCCGAGAGACAGACAGAGACCCAGAGACCAGCCAGAAGCCCCCAGCAAGGACACAGCGGACACCGGGTGCTGCGCTCCGATGGCGGCTGTCTCCCCCGAGGCGTGTCTCGGCTTTGCCGCAGATGCCCAGCTGGACGGACATGTGCGGTGAGGGCAGCTGAATGGCGCGGTCCCGTCTCTTTCCCTCTGCTCCCTGCCCTTGTCCCCTCATGTGGAGAGCTAGCCCTGGGACCTGGGGAGTAGACGGGACCCCTGCCCCAGGGCTCTGTACCCCCAACGACCCCGCGGCCTCCCGGTTTCTGAACCCTGGGGGAGGTGACATGGGCTGGCAGCGCTCACCTGCGGGCCGGGCATAAGGCTGCCGCCCAGCTCCTTCTTCACCTGCGGGACCGGAGGGAACAGCTTCCGCCTCAGGGAGAACCTGGAGGGCGACAGAGTCCCCGGGGCTCGAACGTGGACAGGCTGACTCCCGGGGGGCGCCTTTCCCTCCCCAGCGGCACCCACGTCCACGGCAAGGCCCGGTCTGCGTGTCGGCCAGCGTCCACTTGGGACACGCTTCCCACAGCTGGGCGTCCACACCACCGGCACAGGGCAGCTTCTCGTGGTGCTGCTGGGGACACGCACGCACAGCCTGCGCCCAGAACCAGGCAGGCTGGCGGACATTCTGGGGCCTGTCCCTCCCTGTCCGACGGAGCTGATGCATGCACCGGTCTCAGCCCCGTCTGCTGCACAGGCCGCTGAGGCCAACTAGGGCCTCTGCCCTCCAGACACCCGAACCTCCACGTGGCCACGGGGTTCCCCAACGCCCTGGGGCCTTTCGGGGCACCCCAGGACTTGCCAAGCAGTGACGAGACACCCTGGTTAACACCAAGTGTCACCAGAGCTTTGTGAGCCCCCCACACAGGCTACAGACTGTCTGAGCCCCCCAG
>NW_011889319.1:93733-95223 GCF_000151845.1 Pteropus vampyrus
CCCCGCCGGTCCTGCCACCCAGCGTGGGTCCCCCTGCGCGGTGCGGGAGGAAGCCAACAGGAACCAAGCCGCTTTTCCCAGCTCGGTCTTTATAGCGCGTGCGAGTGGCCCGCCCCTAACCACCAGCGCCAGCTAGCGCCGGGCTCTGGCGAGTGACCTGGTCACGCAGCCCTGTGTGCCTGCATGCTCGCTCGCTCGCTCCTCTCTCTCTCTCTCTCTGCATGAGAACTTGGACTCAGCAGAACAGGGGAGGTCTGTGTTTTCCTGGAAATAAACCCTCTTTCAAAAGCGCTATTTTTCTGTTCTCATTTCTGTCTGATTGTTCCTCTTTGTACAGCACTGATTACTGCTTGGCACTCAGCGCGCCTCGGGCAGCTTCCTGCTGCACTAGATGACAGCGGACAGCACAGGGCCACGGCCACCGGGTGCCTGAACGCTGCCCTCCGGACTGGGCCATGCCCCACGTCCCCGGTGTGGTAGCTGCACCCAAGGCTCACTGGATCGTGTCCAACCGTTGCCATGGCGTCCACCAAGCCACTCTTTCTCAACTGCGATCCTCTGCCGTCCGCTTGGCCAAGCCCCTCACGGTACAGTCGTCCCCTCCGCAGCCTCCTGTCACCGTTCCTAGGTCCCGCCCACGCCATCGGGCCCTGCAGTCCTGTCCCGAGAGGCCGGCTAGTCTGTTCCACCACGTGCCCCCAGCTTATGTCCACCTCACTGCGTAAAATATTTGGAGACAGAGTCGTGGCCGGTGTCACTGATGAACTTAAGATGGGGTCTAAAGCAGGGGGGCTCTATGTCCAGTGTCACTGGTATCTATCTTCATTGGAAGATGGCCACCGAGAGACACAGACCCCGGGAGAACTGAGCTGCGCGAAGACGCACAGCTGGACAGATGCGCCTCCAAGGCAGGGACTCCAGGGGTTGGCGTCTCCCCCAGACGCTGGAAGCGTCGACGGCATTGTCACCCGGAGCCTGCAGAGGGAGCGTGACACCTCGCTCTCGGACTTCAGGTCTCCAGGACCGGGGGCGTGGATCCCCGTGGCGTGAAGCCCCCACGGAGGCCTGCGTGATGGCCCCTGGCGATTTGGAGCAGCAGCAGCAGCTGCGTCGTGGGCTGTCTGGGTGCAGGGGGATGGATAGGGTCAGGGGTGACCGTGAGTGCCGATGGCCGTCGCTGAGCCCTGTCCGGTCCCCTCGTCGTGCAGCATGTGGCAGGGGCTCAGAGGCGGGGTGCTCAGACAGGTGCTCGCGTCCAGGTCTGGGGCGTTCCAACCAGCTCGCAGTGTCTGAGGCGGCACAGCTCGGCGCGAGAGGCCAAAGGGCAGAGAACGGCCAGCAAAGGGCAGGGAGGGGACAGAGGTGCTAAGAGGAATCGCGGACGCGGAGGAATGAGGCTCCGTGGGCAGGAGGGGGCAGCTGTGCAGAGATAACGGGGCCCAGTGACCTCCGGAACTTCCGAGTTACGACACGTCCGCCCGCTCCTCCTT
>NW_011889319.1:101068-104317 GCF_000151845.1 Pteropus vampyrus
CCCGCCTGTCCGCTCGCCCAGGATGGCGCGTCCTCCACCGTGAGAATGTCCTCAGGTTCCTCCCAGCCCGGTGGCGGGCCGTCCTCGTCCCAGGCGACCTGGCCGAGGGAAGACGGAGCACGGCTGAGGCCACCCGTGTAGCCGCTGGCCCTGCTGTTGAGAGAACAGCGGTGGCGGCCACAGGATTCGCAGTCCCCAGGAGGGGGACACAGCACAACTGCGCATCGACGGACCCTCAGGACCGTCCACGCACGGTGGACACGATGCTCAGTGCCGGACGCACGAGCGCGTGATTCTGCGTGCTCACGGCAGCCACGCCCACGGCAGCCACGCCCACGGCAGCCACGCCCACGGCAGCCACGCCCACAGAGAGAGAACATGCGTTAGGGTCACCAGGGGCCGGGGGCGGGGGGAGGGGGTGTGTGACTGCTCCTGGGGATGGGCCTCCTTCTGGGGTGATGAGAACTTGCTAGAACCAGGCCTAGCTGGTGGATGCACAGCACCGTGAATGTGCCACAGGCCCCGGAGTCGTGCTCTTCACACTGTGAATTACACGGCATCAGAACCAGGCCTCAGTACAGCTGCTTAAAGGCGACAAACGAAGCCACGTCGCTGTGACATCCGTCCCCAGCATGCTGGACGTGAGATGCAGAGCCGGGCGGACACGGCCTCCCGGGGACACACACGCGGCCTGAGATTTAGGGCAGAGCGCCTCCATGACGCCCGCCGTGACAAAAGGACAGATGCCCGCCCCCCAGAATCTGCGCTTGGCTCTTTGGAACTGGCGTTTCCTGGAATCCATATTGGAGAGGGACCTGGGCAGGGTTCGGTGGCCGCCGTGCAGCCAGAGTGTGGCCTGAAGTGGACCCCAGAACAGCTGGCCGGTCTGTGCCCACATCTCTTCTCAAGAAATCCTTCGGGGCCTGGGCCTGAGATGCGCTAACGCACCGCAAAGGGCATGGCTGCACCCCACTTTTATCCTGCACCCCTAACCCGTGCTGCAAAGGCAGACCTCGGGAGAGCGAGCGGGGCTCCGGAAAGGCTCCCGAGGGAACGGCTTGGAGCTCAGAACTGCAGCCTCAGTTTAGGGGACATTTCGGTTTTATTGCCCAGGAGCGGATCTGTCACGGGGGCAGGGGGAATGTCCTAGGGTGGTCTCTCCACTCCCAAGGGGCAGGGCTGCATCTGGGAGCCCCTGGGAAAGGGGACCGACTGTCACGGGTTGAACGGTGACCTGCAAACTCACAGCCTCCTGAACCTCCAAACGGGACCCACTTGTAAACAGGGTCTCTGCAGATATGAGCGGTTCAGGATCTGGGGACAGATGTTGCAGGTGTCTACGGTGGCCTGAGAGACAGACGGAGACCCAGGGACCAGCCAGAAGCCCCCAGCAAGGACACAGCGGACACCGGGTGCTGCGCTCCGATAGCGGCTGTCTCCCCCGAGGCGTGTCTCGGCTTTGCCGCAGATGCCCAGCCGGACGGACATGTGCGGTGAGGACAGCTGAATGGTGCGGTCCCGTCTCTTTCCCTCTGCTCCCTGCCCTTGTCCCCTCATGTGGAGAGCTAGCCCTGGGACCTGGGGAGCAGACGGGACCCCTGCCCCAGGGCTCTGTACCCCCAACGATCCCGCGGCATCCCGGTTTCTGAACCCTGGGGGAGGTGACATGGGCTGGCAGCGCTCACCTGCGGGCCGGGCATAAGGCTGCCGCCCAGCTCCTTCTTCACCTGCGGGACTGGAGGGAACAGCTTCCGCCTCAGGGAGAACCTGGAGGGTGGACAGAGTCCCCGGGGCTCGAACGTGGACAGGCTGACTCCCGGGGGGCGCCTTTCCCTCCCCCGTGGCACCCACGTCCACGGCAAGGCCCGGACTGTGTATCAGCCAGCGTCCACTTGGGACACGCTTCCCACAGCTGGGCGTCCACACCACCGGCACAGGGCAGCTTCTCGTGGTGCTGCTGGGGACACGCACGCAGAGCCTGCGCCCAGAACCAGGCAGGCTGGCGGACATTCTGGGGCCTGTCCCTCCCTGTCCGACGGAGCTGATGCATAGACCGGTCTCAGCTCCGTCTGCTGCACAGGCCCCCGAGGCCAACTAGGGCCTCTGCCCTCCAGACACCTGAACCTCCACGTGGCCACGGGGTTCCCCAACGCCCCGGGGCCTTTCGGGGCACCCCAGGACTTGCCAAGCAGTGACGAGACACCCCGGTTAACACCAAGTGTCACCAGAGCTTTGTGAGCCCCCCACACAGGCTACAGACTGTCTGAGCCCCCCAGACTCCCTAGCACCCCAGACTCTCCTGCGGCCACCCAGACACCGTGCCCAGCTCCCCGAGTTTGCTCCTCCCATATCAGAAGGGCTGGGGGGCCCTGGGGGACGAGGGAGGCCCCCTGGGGATGGGAGGGAGATTATCTGATGTTCCCCAGACAGGCCGGGGTAGAGGCTGAGGCTGTGGTTGGGATCTGGGGCACAAGCCGGTGTGCACCGCAGGCGGAATGCTGCCCCCAAGTGGTGGCTGAGCACATGGCACGTGCTCCTGGGCTGGACGCGAGCGGGTTCCTGGGTCCTCTGGGACACAGGGGGTTCCCGGTCCTCTGGGACACAGGGGGTTCCCGGGTCCTCTGGGACAGCAACAGCCGCTGGGGTTTAGTCTCACGAACAGCTCTGCACCGTGGGCGCCGTGCATCCCACAGCACGTCGCAGAGCAGAACCCTCCCGACCGCGATTCTGGACAGAGCCGGTGTGCACGCGTGGCCACGGGCAGTCCCCGTCCCCTCACTGGTCCCGCCCCATTCCCCGCCATGGCCCTGGGTGACCCCAGTCTGCACCCCGTTGTGGCGTCGGCCCCCCTGGCCAGTCACTACGGGAGGGCTCCTCGAGGCTGGCCTCCTTCACGGAGCGACATGGTTCTGAGATTTTGGGGGGCCGGAGGGACTTACCTCGCACAGAGCAGCATCAGTGTCGTGGTGAGCAAGGCCACGACGCCCACGGCCAGGGCCCCCTGGGCCACACCAGGGCCACCGAAGCCCTGCTCTGGGACGCCTGCGGGGGCACAGGGGCAGAGGTCAGAGGTGACCAGGCGCTCAGCTGCAGACACAGCAGCCCCGCCCACCCCTTCCTCAGACTTGGGGTTGGGGGTGTGCTGCGGGGAGCAGAGGCCAACGGAATGTGCAGACATAAGAACTGGAGGGAGCTGGCAACACGGGCATTAAAGAACTTGTCCATCCTCGGGTCCTCTGCCCACCCCAC
>NW_011889319.1:106211-107958 GCF_000151845.1 Pteropus vampyrus
AGGGCTGTGTCCTGAGACCTCCTGCGCCGTCCTCCCCGCCACGTCCCCAGACGCGTCCCAGGGGCCAGCGCTGGGCCGGACACACGCAGGGCCTGCCGCCCGGTGCGTTCCAGAGGACGCGCGCTTCCTTACCTGCCGCTCAGCTGGGCACTTGCTGGTGCGCTTCGCGGCGGTGAGGCGCCCCAGCCGCGCCCTGGCGGCCCCTCCGCTCAGAGACGCGGGTTTTGTTTTCTTGGCCTCGTGTGACGCAGCCAAAACCCACGGCTTTTACCAGCCACGCTTCTCCTTTTAGACTCCGCGGGTCTCAGCCGCCGGCCCCCCAGGCCTGCTGGGCCAGCCCAGGACTGCGGACTGACAAACCCACGGCCACCCCAGAGAGCCACGCTGGCTGGTCCTGGGAACCCCGCACCAAGTGCGAATGTAACAGATAAAAACAGGTACTTACGGGGTCTCTCCTGGAAGAGCTGCCCTGGAAAAAGCCGCAAAGGACAGGTAAGTGGCTGTGTCTGCAGCATCGTACCCCGATGTGGAAACCCGCCCCGAACCCCACAACTGCTATGAAGACTATTTTAAGCTGATAGTATTTAGGAGTCGACAGAGGCAGAAAAAAGCCTTCAGGCCCCTCCCTCCTGTGACTGAAAGCAGGAAACTTGTGGGAATGACAAGTGTTGTAAACTCCCTCTTTGGGGACAGGTCTCTCCTGGGAAGGAAGCTGTCACATGACAATGAAACGATCACAAAGTCAGGCTCCTGGGGAGTTTTATGGCCATGCAGAAGACAGAAGAAAAATCACTCGAAATCTGCTTATACAGATTTTATCACATTTTTTTTTCTTTTTTGTCTCCTGTTTGTTCTGAGACCCATTTCTCCTTCCCATAGACGCCTTTCTGGCCCCTTCCCTGGCCCCTCTTATGTCGCTAGATAAGCCCCTCACTTCAGCTCTTTCAGGACTCATTTCTTTGGGGAGCTGCCCCTTGCGAATGAATAAACCTTGCTGACTTTCCCTTGCTGTTCATCGCCTCTTGCGGATTTGATTGGCATGGCCCCCAAGTGCACAACCTGGGAGGCAGCGGAAAAGATTTCCTCCTCACAGAACATGCTTCCTGCGACTTCACCTCTGGCTGCTGACTGGGCTCTGAGGACCTTATGCGCGAAGGAGAATGTAGAGTCCACTGGCATCGCTGGGGTGCCGTGGGGGATCCCTGAGGAGAGCTTCGTGCCAAAGCGAACGCGCTCCCGGTGGCTGGGGCTTGACAGGCGCAGCGTGCTCCGGCTGCACAGCTGGCTGGGTCCTGACCTGACAACTCACTGGTCCTCTGTGGGTGTGGCCCTGGCTCCGGAGGGAAGGTGACAGTGCCACAGGCTCCCCTAAGCTCTGGTTCTTAGCGGAGATGGAGCAGATGGGAGGCGGACACCCGGGGAAGCTGGGGAACACAAATGTGACAACAGAGGGGACGCAATACAGGCGGCTCCTCTGCGTGAAGCCACCTGCCAAAGCTCTCCCATCTCAAGTCACCTGTGCTTTCACCAGCCTGAAGTCACCTGTATGTGTGTAAGTACGTGTGTGAGGTCACCTGCGTGATGCAGCTGCGTGATGCACCTGCGTGATGCCACCTGTGTGATGCCACCTGCGTGATGCCACCTGCGTGATGCACCTGTGTGATGCCACCTGCGTGATGCACCTGCGTGATGCCACCTGCGTGATGCACCTGCGTGATGCCACCTGCGTGATGCACCTGCGTGATAC
>NW_011889319.1:108518-112484 GCF_000151845.1 Pteropus vampyrus
CTCTTATGTCGCTAGATAAGCCCCTCACTTCAGCTCTTTCAGGACTCATTTCTTTGGGGAGCTGCCCCTTGTGAATGAATAAACCTTGTTGACCTTCCCTTGCTGTTCATTGCCTCTTGCGGATTTGATTGGCATGGCCCCCAAGTGCACAACCTGGGAAGCAGAGGAAGAGTTTTCCTCCTTACAGAACATGCTTCCTGCGACTTCACCTCCGGCTGCTGACTGGGCTCTGAGGACCTTATGCGCGAAGGAGAATGTAGAGTCCACTGGCATCGCTGGGGTGCTGTGGGGGACCCCTGAGGAGAGCTTCGTGCCAAAGCGAACGCGCTCCCGGTGGCTGGGGCTTGACAGGCGCAGCGTGCTCCGGCTGCACAGCTGGCTGGGCCCTGACCTGACAAGTGACTGGTCCTTTGTGGGTGTGGCCCTGGCTCCGGAGGGAAGGTGACAGTGCCACAGGCTCCCCTAAGCTCTGGTTTTTAGCGGAGATGGAGCAGATGGGAGGCGGACACCCGGGGAAGCTGGGGAACACATATGTGACAACAGAGGGGACGCAATACAGGCGGCTCCTCTGCGTGAAGCCACCTGCCAAAGCTCTCCCATCTCAAGTCACTTGTGCTTCCACCAGCCTGAAGTCACCTGTGTGTGTGTAAGTACGTGTGTGAGGTCACCTGCGTGATGCACCTGCGTGGTGCACCTGCGTGATGCCACCTGTGTGATGCCACCTGCGTGATGCACCTGCGTGATGCCACCTGCGTGATGCACCTGCGTGATGCCACCTGCGTGATGCACCTGCGTGATGCCACCTGCGTGATGCACCTGCGTGATACCACCTGCGTGATGCACCTGCGTGATGCCACCTGTGTGGTCACGTACGTGAGCCCTGGGAAGGAGTCTGCAGTGGGCAGGACCAGACACCTGGCAGCTTCTTGGACCCTGACACGGACCCAAGACCCAACTCGAACCTCTGGGAAGGGGGCACACACCTCATTTCTTTGTAAGAGGACGGAGAGACGAGTGGGTCACACTGCCTGGGCACGGCGGTCACCCACCGTGCCCAGGCAGTGTGACCCACTCGTCTCTCCATCCTCTTACTCATCCAGAGTACCCCACATAGTGGTTTAAAGGAATCTGGGGTGTGGAGAGCAGGGCCAGCGACTCTGGGCCGGCAGGTGTGCGTGTGTATGAGGGGGGGACCCTACTGGAGAGGGACTCGGGGCAGCAGACCGCAGGCGTGCGACATGTCCTGTGCTGAGGACACTGTGTCTGCCCGGATGAGGACGAAGGTGCGAGCTCCTAGGCCACGGGCGAATAAAGACGTCGTGTGGCTGGCAGAAAGTCCCTGACTGCA
The DNA here is from genome assembly GCF_000151845.1 of Pteropus vampyrus. Classification (NCBI taxonomy): domain Eukaryota; kingdom Metazoa; phylum Chordata; class Mammalia; order Chiroptera; family Pteropodidae; genus Pteropus; species Pteropus vampyrus. Next base: position 109,867 of record NW_011889319.1, read on the forward strand.
ATGGTTGGGGACACGTCCACATTCGGGGTTAAGGTCCCCTAATGCAAGGGGTGACGGGTGGGGACGCAGGCGGTGCGGGGGACATGGGCAGCTTGCAGGCTCACAGAGGGTCTGGGCGGTTCCCCATGAGCGGGCCCCTCCCAGCCCGTTTTCGCATTGTGTTTGAAAAAGTCACGAGAGCAGGTGCATAGACCGAATGATCCCAGCTCGGTGACAGTCTGACAGACGCAAAGCCGTAGCGACAGGAAGCAGCTCCGCAGTCGTGAGCGTGAGGGCTGGGGGGAGGGAGGCTGACGACAGGGGGCACGGAGGGCGTTCAGGGCAGCGAAGGCACCCCATGCGACGCTGTGATCGTGGACACGTGGTCATTATGCATTTGTCCTAAGCCACAGAGTGCGCACCACCTAGAGTGAGCTCATCGCCATGCACTGCGGGGGAGGCTGACGCGTCACGCTTGCTTCCTCTTTCATAAGGACCGTGTCACTCCGCCGGGGGGTGTTGAGAATGGGCGAGGCTGTGCGGGGATGGGGGGGCGGACGGGGGTACGCGGCAACTCTCTGCGCTTGGCGCTCGATTCTGCTCTGAACCTAAAACTCTCAAAAAATCACGTCTACTTAAAAGGAAGAAAAAAAAAATAGAAATACCAAAAGGGGCCAGCCGTGAACAATCTGAAAATAAAGTTTAAAAAAAGTTCCAGTCACGACCACATCAGAAAGAATAAAATCCCTACAAACACGTTTAGCAGAGGCCACAGAGCAGCAGTCAGAAGGCTGAAGGCCACGGAGCGTCGCTGACAGCAATGCGCAGAGCGCCAGGCAGCCAGGACGGCCTTGGGGAAGGACGCTGAGCTGCGATGTCACGCCTGCTGACTTCAGAACTTACTGGTTGTCAAAAACGTGTGGCCCCCTCACAAAGCCAGACAGACATACAGGCCGACAGAACAGACGGCTGAGCCCAGAAAGAAACCCTCGTTCACACTCTAATGATTTCCGACGAGGGGACCCTCACCGTGGGGACGGGAAAGGACAGTCTTGTCCACCAAGGGCGCTGGCCAAACGGACGTCCACGTGCTCAATGAAGCTGCACACTCTGCCACACACGCAGTACGAAAATATCTCACAGTGCATTAAAGACCGAACTCTGAGAGCTCAAACTGGGAAAGTCTGAGATTCACAACGTGGGCTGCGCGGAAGGGTGCTCTAGCTGTGACCCCGAAATTATGCGACGGAGGAGTCAACAGGCGGACCTCGCCGAAAGTCACGCACGGCAGCTTCACGGCAAAGACAGGGTAACGGAGTGACACGGGGGAGCCTCGGGGAGCGGGGTCGCATTCTCGGAGGTGAGGACCCGGCTCCCCATGGCACCCAGCGTGGGGACGGGGGCCTGTGCCGCTTCGCCGAGGGCTGGGGTCCTTACCTGGCGTTGGATGTCCAGTTCGTAACACAACATGTGACTTGACATTTCAAACCTCGTCTCAGGGTTGTCCCAGCGGATGACGTGGCAGGACCCGTTGTAGCGGATCGTGATGTTGGCTGGCGGGTTGTACTTTTCTAAGAGGAAACGCAAACGACACCGGGAGTTACGCGTCTACGATGTGGAGGGCTCCAGTAGATGCCTCGTGCGACGCATCTTACGAGTGACTTGTCCTGTCTTGAATTTCCTGCACGCAAGACAAAGCCAGCGGCCCAGGGAGCCAGACCTCGGCTCGGCCGACCGTGCGTATCAGGATGTCCCCTCTGCCGCTGCATGGAACCACTCCGGGCCAGGTAGCCGGCTCTGCCTCCATGTTGCAGAATTGTAGGAACCCCGGGCAGAAACGCCAGCAGGGGACAACCTCTTTGCCAGTGACTCATTACTGCTGGGTCAGCCGACAGGCCGGCGAATCACGTCAGCCGCCAGCTACAAGGTCACTTCTCGTCATCCTGACGTCATCCAAGTGCCCAGCCGAGGAAAATGAAAGCAGCAACCGACCCACCAGGTGCTTAGTCCCAAAACAGACTCCGGGAGGGCGGCGTGTCCGCCGGAACTAGGCCTTCCAGAAACTTCCATTCAAATCAGAAAGGCCCGTGCCATTCTGACATGTAATCGCCCAAGCTCGGGACCGGAGGGCCCCGGAGGTGGAAGGGACCTGTGTCACCTGTTGCACGGTCTCCCTCTGAAGGAGCCCAGGTCACAGCGTGAACGGGAGCCACAGGACCCTGCATGCCGCGTGGCCAGGCACGGCTGGAGATGGTCCCTCTCCTCCGACAACGCACAGTCGGTCTTGCCGATTCACCGAAGACACCGTGTCGGCCACTTCGCCGGCTGCCTACACCTTGTCACGCCCGCGCCCACACTCACCGAGGCTTGAGAGTCACGGTCATGCATAGGCATTTGCATGCTCGAGTGACAGAAAAGGCGTCACCAAACACACACGATCCCACCTGGCGCTGACCAGGGCAACGCCCTCCGATGGCAAGCAATGTGCGGTTTTTGTTTTTTATTCCTGTACTTTTCTGCTTTTTCTTTGGCAACTTTAGTGTTTTAAATGCCCCCCGAGCACAGGGCTTGTGCTGAAGCCCGTTCAGAATCTGCAGACGTGCTAAGACCCCTTCCTGGACCTTCCTTTATGAGGCTAA
>NW_011889319.1:112534-114459 GCF_000151845.1 Pteropus vampyrus
ACTTCCATTCAAATCAGAAAGGCCCGTGCCATTCTGACATGTAATCGCCCAAGCTCGGGACCGGAGGGCCCCGGAGGTGGAAGGGACCTGTGTCACCTGTTGCACGGTCTCCCTCTGAAGGAGCCCAGGTCACAGCGTGAACGGGAGCCACAGGACCCTGCATGCCGCGTGGCCAGGCACGGCTGGAGATGGTCCCTCTCCTCCGACAACGCACAGTCGGTCTTGCCGATTCACCGAAGACACCGTGTCGGCCACTTCGCCGGCTGCCTACACCTTGTCACGCCCGCGCCCACACTCACCGAGGCTTGAGAGTCACGGTCATGCATAGGCATTTGCATGCTCGAGTGACAGAAAAGGCGTCACCAAACACACACGATCCCACCTGGCGCTGACCAGGGCAACGCCCTCCGATGGCAAGCAATGTGCGGTTTTTGTTTTTTATTCCTGTACTTTTCTGCTTTTTCTTTGGCAACTTTAGTGTTTTAAATGCCCCCCGAGCACAGGGCTTGTGCTGAAGCCCGTTCAGAATCTGCAGACGTGCTAAGACCCCTTCCTGGACCTTCCTTTATGAGGCTAACGGCGGAAACTTCTGCAAAGCGAGCACGGCCTTGCATCCGTCCGCGGGGCAAGTTCACGGCCACGGAGAGGGTGGGAAGTCAGCAGCGAGACGCGTGTGCACGAACTCCCCGCGTCGAGGCAGCTCTCAGCTTCTGCTCGCTTCCCCGCGGACTGACCCCCTGTGCACGCTCCGACCCCTGCTCGCTTCCCCGCAACTTCCCGCTCTGTGTTGAAATGGCGTGGATCTAAGTCCCTGAGTCTAACCGCTTCTTGGGGGGTTTCGTCTCTTTTCTCTGGAGGCCCGCCCCCCCACACCCCCAGGCCTGTGTGTGTAAAAACGAAAAATGAGAATTAAATTGGCATGCGTTTCTCCTGTTAACCTGGCTTTCGTGAGTTTAGTTTGCACTCCTCAGTCACAGAACCTAAGAGGGTAGAGGAAACATTTTTTTTTTCATTCCCTTGCACTCGTCAGCACCAAAAGGCTGCCATGTGCCTTACGGAGAAAATGCTTGCGTCCGTCACGCTTCGTTCAGGCTTGAGGGATAGAGCCGTTTGCGTGAGTTCCGTGTGCACTCATCGGCAACGCGTATTCGAGGAGGCGTCTTTAAACAGAAACACACGTAAAACGAGCTTACGTGTAGACCACTTGATGGGAACGTGAGCAGACACCACGCCTGGCTTCACCGTAAGTGACGTGTCAGTATTTGGTCAGTCCCTGGCCCCAGCGTGCCAACCCCACGCAGTCCACGAGCAAAGCGAGACGCAGCGAGGCACACGGCTGGCACCGGGCACGGCCGGGGACCACGGCAGGCGAGACATCGTCTTACCCATCTGAACGGCCTTGAACGGAGTGAAGTCCACGAACTGGATTGCTGTGTGCTTGCTGGTTCCGTTCACCAGGAAGAAGTAATTATCGGTCCGCTTTGGTTCGGCCAGCTTGTCGAAATGGCAGCCCACGCGTGTCCCCTTCGAGTCCAGGAGGTAGTGGGGACATTCGACCTCGTCATCGTGCCTACAATTCCCAAAGGGGTCGGGGAGAGAGTGGGGTGCGTGTGTCCTGCTGGAGACGTAGCGCCTTAAAGCAAAGCCCCCCGCCTCCCAGACCCCCGATACCCGTCTGGAGGTGAGACGGGGAAGGGGGTGCTGTCAGCCTGCTCAAGTGTGAGGGCGGGTGGGGGGCACCCAGGCAGCTGCGAAGAGGCTGCCAAACGCAGGACGGCTGCCCGTTCCCGGGGCCGAGCGTGGACACGCCGGTCCATCATGTTCTCCGCATGACAGTGCTGATTTCTCAGTCCCTCGAGGACCGGAGAGGGGTTTGCCGTTTGAGGACAGGTGACAGCTAATTTTAAACAATTTTCCTTTCATTT
>NW_011889319.1:114859-116996 GCF_000151845.1 Pteropus vampyrus
GCGGCGTCACCTGGGTTCTCGAAGGCCAGCACGTGCTCGAACACGTCCCCGTCCGCCGTCACGTTCACCGTCAGGGTGGCGCCTCTGTGCAGCACAGAGTTTGGAAAGAGGCAGAAGTAGGTGTTGTCCGCGGAGACCTGGAAGCAAGCGGCAAGGTCAAGGACACACACGCCACCTGCGGCTGGGGCTCCCTCGAACCCGACCCTATCCCGCGGCCGTTCAAGGGGCCCCTGGGGCCAACCGGACTCGTGCTGTTCCGAGCCGTCTGCGACTGGGTCCTGCCTTGGCCGTTCTGGCAAAGAACCCCGCTCGACCCGATCGCTGAGACCCCAAATCTTCGCTTCTACAGCGGATCAGAGTGTGTCAGCTCAAAGAGGCCACTTCAGCCTAAAGATTATTTTGAGCGGAAGGCTCCTGAGGGACAGCAGACACACGTCCTCCGCCCTCGCCCGGGCCGTCGACAGCCCGCGTAAACGTCCCCTTGGGGAGGCGTCCCCCCCATTCCCGCTTCCGACCCGGAAGGCAGACTGAGCCTTATCACCAGGGACAATTCTAGATGCTTGTGAGCCCAGAGACGGCACCAAAAGGAATCTACGTACTGAGCTTCTCTAAAACGCCGCCTCCACCAGCGTCCCAAACAGTCACCTCCCGCCGTCTGCCGCCCCTTCCGTGGTGGACTCACTGTCTACACATTTATTGCTGTTTGCTACAAACAGCATAAAAACCCCAAAGCCGCTCCAGCCAGCTTCTTGCGTCTTCACGATTCTTCGAGGAAGGCCTCCGACATCGAATAAGAACCATATGCTTTCGCTCCCCTCAATCTGTGTTTTGTTAGTTTAATTTGCAAGGCCCTGTCACTGAACCTCAGAGGGGAAAGGAAAGGTTTTTTCCTCCCTTTCCATACCAATCCCAGTTCCTCCCGGGAATGTCCATTCCTCTACCTTCTCGACCGGCCTACGGGCTGTAACTCCCCAGCTGCCCCTGTTAAATGCAGACTTAAGTTCAATCTCTCCACTAGGACAATAGTCTTGAATAAAGTCTTTCCTGCGCATTTCACGCGTCCAGGGCATTTCTTCTTTGACACCCCCAGGCCCGCTGAGCCAGCACCTGCTTTTCGTGATGTGTCTGGGGTGCATCTGGGTATCAGTGTTGGACGCGCTCTGGGCTGGGCGACCAGGCCTAACTCTGCCTCTTCCATGACCCGTCTGGAAGGTTCATAGAGGCAGGAAAAGGGGGAACGCCGGGCCCTGCAGGGTGGGAGCCTCCGTCGGCGACGGGAAACGGGGGGGCCTTAGTTTGTCCAGGTGGCATCACCGGACCCCACAGACTGGGCAGCTTCAGTAACAGACACTTATATGTCACAGTTCTGGACGTTGCACATCCCGGCTCAGAGCCGAGCTGGCCCAGTGCGTGCTCAGGGCCCCCTCCTGGTTCCCAGGCGGCGTCTGGTCATGGTGCGCTCATGGGGGAGGGGCAAGGGAGCTCTGTGGGGTCCCTTTCACAAAGGGTGGCGAGCCCCTTACTTTGTGTTTTGTCGGTTTGATTTGCAGGCCCCCCAGCACCGAACCCAGGAGGGTTCACGGCCGCCGGCGTGAGCTCGTCAGCTCCCCCAGGCCCCGCCTGCTGACACCGTCACACTGGGACTTAGGGTTCAACATGCGAATTCTTGGGGACATAATCATCCAGTCTAGAGCAGCAACTCCCAGCCGCCCCACGGGGCAGAGGCCGAACTGAGCGTCTCTCATCTCCCTGCACTGCCAACAGAGCCCACTGTGACCCCACGCGGGAGCCGCCACTGCCTGCAGCTGGGGGCCCCGGAGCTCGCCCTGAACCCCCACGCTCCGCGCCGCCCAGGGCGTCAACCGAAGGCTCCTCGAGCCCCTGGCAGGTCCCACAGCGCAGACGTGTTTCCCCCAGGACCTCCCTGAAGTGTGAGCATGAAGGAAGGTCACATCCCCTCTCCCAGCAGGAGTCCTAGGGCGTGGACCTGGCCGTTCCTGTCCCCCGAGTCCTCAGTGCAAAATTCAGGCGTCAAGATGCGAGCGAGTTAGTGATGTCACCTCGAGCGCGTGAATGCAACGGGTCGTCGGCAGCTCGCTCCCCCAGAGGCTGAGACTCTGCCCTCCGTCTTCACGGC
>NW_011889319.1:117516-119173 GCF_000151845.1 Pteropus vampyrus
GTGGCATCACCGGACCCCACAGACTGGGCAGCTTCAGTAACAGACACTTATATGTCACAGTTCTGGACGTTGCACATCCCCACTCAGAGGCGAGCTGGCCCAGTGCGTGCTCAGGGCCCCCTCCTGGTTCCCAGGCGGCGTCTGGTCATGGTGCGCTCACGGGGGAGGGGCGAGGGAGCTCTGTGGGGTCCCCTTCACAAAGGGCGGCGAGCTCCTTACTTTGTGTTTTGTCGGTTTGATTTGCAGGCCCCCCAGCACCGAACCCAGGAGGGTTCACGACCACCGGCGTGAGCTCGTCAGCTCCCCCAGGCCCCACCTGCTGACACCGTCACACTGGGACTTAGGGTTCAACATGCGAATTCTTGGGGACATAATCATCCAGTCTAGAGCAGCAGCTCCCAGCCGCCCCACGGGGCAGAGGCCGAACTGAGCGTCTCTCATCTCCCTGCACTGCCAACAGAGCCCACCGCGACCCCACGCGGGAGCCGCCGTTGCCTGCAGCTGGGGGCCCCGGAGCTCGCCCTGAACCCCCACGCTCCGCGCCGCCCAGGGCGTCGACCGAAGGCTCCTCGAGCCCCTGGCAGGTCCCACAGCGCAGACGTGTTTCCCCCAGGACCTCCTTGAAGTGTGAGCATGAAGGAAGGTCACGTCCCCTCTCCCAGCAGGAGTCCTAGGGCGTGGACCTGGCTGTTCCTGTCCCCCGAGTCCTCACTGCAAAATTCAGGCGTCAAGATGCGAGCGAGTTAGTGATGTCACCTCGAGCGCGTGAATGCAACGGGTCGTCGGCAGCTCGCTCCCCCAGAGGCTGAGACTCTGCCCTCCGTCTTCACGGCCGCTCAGCCAGACGCCTGGGACGCACGTCACGGCCGCTGTGAGAGAAAGAACACGCACACGGACAGCGGCCGTGTCACCGACAAAATAAACCCCCGAGCCACGACCTGCAGTGACCGGCCCACCAAGCCAGCCTGTCGTACAAGGCGGGTTTGCGGGAAGCCCGACCCTGGTGTCACCAGACCTCGGGTGACAACACAGGAAGCTCGACAAGAACTTTCGCCACCACTGGCCCACGGCGGCCAGGACTTCGATAATAGCTGAGAATCTCCTGCATTTTGTCACCGCTTGCAACGTAGCGGTCACACGCCACCCCAGAACATGTCACGTCGGCGCCAAGATGGTTTTGAGCTGGAGGCAAAAGACAACCGGCAACCTCTGACTAAACGCGGACTGTTCTGACAAGTGAGGGCTCGTGTCCCCTCCCTCACTGGGGAGTTTCGCAGCCAAGGAGAGTCAGCGGTAGGACGGAGCTGGTCAGACACATCCGTGGAACATGAACCCCCTTTGTGTGTCCTGTCACAATTGATTGTGCTTTGTCAAAAGCGGCATATAAACTTTCAAGGTAACGGCTTCGGCGTGTGTGTCTGTGGGTGGGGGGTGCTCCGTTCTTTCCGTGAAGGTCCCACCCATGCCATGCAAAGATTTTAACACCCAAGAAAATGTGTATGCCTTTTCTCCAGAAAATCTATCTTTTTTAGCGTCCGTCTAATTTGCACACCCCCGCCCACGGAACCTAAGAGTGTAGACGGAAGTGTTCTTCCCGTCCCTTGTCTGTCTCAGTTTGAGACTCTGGTAAATGGAAGTGACAGTGGCCGACCCCTCG
>NW_011889319.1:120423-122826 GCF_000151845.1 Pteropus vampyrus
GTCTGCCTCGCTCACCGAGCGTCATGGTATCCAGCTCCATCTGTGTCGGCGCGAGGGTCAGAGCTTCATGCCTTTCCACGGCAGGACAGGAGACTTTATTTTTAATTCTATTTTCCACGTGGCATCTTCCCCCTGAATCCCTACTTGGACGGAGACCAAATGAGGAACCAGGAGACGGAGCAGGGGGCAGTGGACAAGGCAGGGGTGTGACCACATGACATCAACCCCCACCGGCACAACGCTGAGTGTCAAATGCTGGTCATAAGCCTGGTCACACGAAACAATGACACGAAAGGAAAAAATAGATTATCTAAAGAAAAAAAAAAGCAAGCACATCGATATCCTGTCGCCTGAACCCGAGGTTTCAGGGCAAAGGGCCGCCGAGCAGACGGGAAGGGAAGGTGCATGGCGTCCGGCCACAGGGCCGGCCTGGCGGGAGCGGACGCAGGAATCACGGGCATTCGGGTTTCCTCACGATAAAGAGAAACCGGAGCGGCATTAACGTGCACTGTACGCGGGCCAGACCTAACGAGGGAGGTGGACACGCAACAGCGGCACGGCTCCCCGTCCGAGTGCAGGGGCGAGGCTCCAGGACACCCCATTCCCGAAATCCAGCGGGGCTCACGCCGATGACAGAAAACAGCATCGTATTTACACGTAGCCTTTGACCATCCTCCCGCAGACCTTAAATCACCTCTGGGCTGCTTAGCACCCTGGCTACAATGTAAATACTGTGAAAACGCTTGTGACTCTGTATCGTTTCACGAATAATGGGAGGTCTGATCGTGTTCCCGGACTACACAGTCGCGATGTAACATTCGCTGACTACAGAACAAGGACGTAACATTTATCCTGATTATTGAATCAGCGAAAAGAGAGAACGCACGAATCTGTGTCTACAAGATCAACGAAACAGGCCACGTTGCCAATAACATAAATGGATCCACTTTGTCCACGCATAAAAAGGGGCCCAGATTCCACTAAAGACGACACCCTAGCAGGGTGGCTTAGGGGAGTGGGGACGCTCTGACGGCAGAGGCAGGCCAGGTCCCCCGGGAGAAGGGGTGACTGATCTTTGACATGGAGAAGCTGACGGTCTGGAAGGAGCCAGTGCAGAGATATGGGGCTCTGTCACCTTTGTCCTTGTCCCCAGCCGATTCTCCAGTTCCCCAGAGGGCCCAGGAAGGAGTGAGTTAAAAATACAGCCTTGGGGACGGCGTGTGAGTGTTGCCTAAATGGTGTATTTTGCCTCTCTCCTGCGTTGGCAAATACCCGCCTGGGCTTCACCCTCCTAGGAAACCGAACGCACACCCCAGGTGGAGATTCCACAGCCACTGTTTTCTGAGTTTACAGCCAACTACTCAGTAAAAAAAACAGTTTCAACAATTTAACAACCATGATTCGTGTTCTCCTAGTCAAGTTTTGGGAGAAGCTTGGGATCGGTGGCCCCAGAAGGCAGCCCAGTGACAGCCTTACTGGAGAAGCGCCTTCGGACGTGGACTTATGAAGTCTCACACCTGACATTGACATATTTCCATAACCAAATGTACGCACCAAAGTCACCCCAATACACATAATTAAAGAGAGGAGCACCCTCACTATTAAACCAGAAGGAAGGAGCACTCGGCCACTCGATTATTTTTTAAAAAATGACAACCCTTTCTCCCCAAAAGGACTAGCTTTTCTCTCTCTCTCTCTCTCTCTCTCTCTCTCTCTCTCTCTCTCTCTCTCTCCAGGACAAAACTCTGAAAACAGATCTGTGCCGAGCAGGAGGAAGGAAATGCACACACCGCCCGAGATGATGAAAACGGGAAACTGTGAACTCGCGGGCAGAGGTCGTTGACACCCATGGCGCCGATGCCGGCCGTGACGTACGGGGAAACGCAAAGGGACCTGGTTTTGGGGAGCTGGGCCAGCTCTGCTATGACACCGTTGAAACCACATCAAAAACATAAATAAAAACCTCCCTTAAAATTCTAGCAAAACCTCAAGTGTCATAATCATGAGCTGAATTCAACACTAAACAAAAAAATCGACCAAGACCGTCCAGAGTTTGATTCCACGAGGCAAGAAATCTGCGAGAAGATGTGATGACACCCCAACACAGCGACGAGGGACGTGAGGAAGGAAGCTCCCCAGTAATCGCCACCGGTGTGGAGAGAAAAAGGTTTTCAAGAACACGCAAGTTCTGTGCCTGACAAAGACAGACGAAGCTCAGGGCCGTGAGTGAAGCTCTTCGCCGGGACAAACGACGTCTCCCTCCCGTCTAAGGCGGCATCGTAATTATTCCCGCAACGCTCAGCTCACGAAACCCGGGACCAAAGCAAGAACGCAGCCGTGACCGTCGCGTGCATGTCACGTCCCAAAGCCCTCTCGACTTCGCAAAGAAAAATGAAACAGAGA
>NW_011889319.1:123371-123760 GCF_000151845.1 Pteropus vampyrus
TTCTCCACGACCTATTTGCAAAAAGCCACACTTATATAAGCTCCCGAGTCTAACCACTGCTTGTCACATCCACTTCTGTTCTGTGAAGCTCCGTGGATGTGAACATTAAACGTACAAACAAAACAATACACGTTTTCTCCTGTTAACCTGTCCGTTGTCAGTTTACTTTGCAGGCCCCCGTCACGGAACCTAAGGAGACAGGAGAAATGGTTTTCTCTCTCCAACCAGAGCAAATAGGAAGGGGCTCTGCAGTGGGGAGGGGACTCCAGAGGGCTGTTCCACGAAATTCTAGGTTTTCCAGAAGCGAAGCCATGAGGCACGAGCCTCGAGCCCTCACCTGGGGGGTCGGCCTGGTGGAGGAGTCGGGCGGTGTGTGGATCGTGCATTCT
>NW_011889319.1:125267-126046 GCF_000151845.1 Pteropus vampyrus
ATTCCACCTCCCTCTTCCCCTGTCCCTGCATGTCTGTCTCTCTCTGTCTCCGTGTCCATCTGTCTCTCTGTGTCCGTCTGTCTGTCTCTCTCTGTCTCTGTGTCCGTCTGTCTCTCTGTATCTGTCCCTCTGTCTCTGTCTCTCTGTCCACCGCCCCTCCCTTCTTTGTGGACAGGTTTTCCGCGCTGGCGAGAGATTCGCGTTCAATAACTTTCTCCCGACCGAGCAGAGGGTCTGACACACCAGCCGGGTTTGGGGTTTGGGGTTTGGGGTTTGGGGCAGGACTTGTAGGACATGTCCTAGCCTTGGCTCTGCAGGAGGGCGGAGGCAGCACCTCCAATGAGACGCCCCCTGCCAGGGGGAGGTGGCCCAGCCGGGGACTCTGGTCCCCGTCAGTGTTAGGGGGGTCCCTGTTCCCCCGCCTCCTACGGTGCTCGCCGGCACCTACCTGAGGCAGCGTCTTCACAGCCCGCGGATGTCAGCAATGCCAGGAGGCTCAGGAAACCCAGTGCGGACGCCATCCCTCGCTCTGCAGCTGGACCTAAAGATTGGAGCGGAGACACCCGGTCAGAGGCAGGGTCCCAGCCACGGCAGGGACCCCGCCACCGTGCAGCTGTCCACAGAGTCCCCTCAGAGCATCCTCTGGGCACCGGGTGAGACGAGGTCGCCTCCCACATTCTCGACAGTCCCTCCGAGGCAGCGATAAATGTCACTGCCCCGCGTCTCTCACGGCGACGTGCAGGTAACTGGGCCAAAGAAACTTTCTGGGGCCCTGCCCT
>NW_011889319.1:126791-128912 GCF_000151845.1 Pteropus vampyrus
GGACTTGTAGGACATGTCCTAGCCTTGGCTCTGCAGGAGGGTGGAGGCAGCACCTCCAATGAGACGCCCCCTGCCAGGGGGAGGTGGCTCAGCTGGGGACTCTGGTCCCCATCAGTGTTAGGGGTGTCCCTGTTCCCCCGCCTCCCACGGTGCTCGCCGGCACCTACCTGAGGCAGCGTCTTCACAGCCCGCGGATGTCAGCAACGCCAGGAGGCTCAGGAAACCCAGTGCGGACGCCATCCCCGGCTCTGCAGCTGGACCTAAAGATTGGAGCGGAGACACCCGGTCAGAGGCAGGGTCCCAGCCGCGGCAGGCACCCCGCCACCGTGCAGCTGTCCGCAGAGTCCCCTCAGAGCATCCTCTGGGCACCGGGTGAGATGAGCTCGCCTCCCACATTCTCAAAAGTCCCTCCGAGGCAGCGATAAATGTCACTGCCCCGCGTCTCTCACGGCGACATGCAGGTAACTGGGCCAAAGAAACTCTGTCTGGCGCCCTGCCCTGTGCGTCTGTGCCCAGCTCGCCGTCACGGGCCGTCACCCGCCCACCTTTCTGCTGCTGAGACGTGTCTGTGGGGACCCGCTCAGAACCCCAGAGTGAACGTCAAGGGCGTTTTAAGCTGGTCCTCTTGTGAGTGGCAGCTGAAGAGTGGGACAGGGGAGGCCCCCAGTGGGGGAAAAGAAAAGGATGCGTGATGAGGACGCTGGTCCACGGCAGCCACTTTGTGCTACCACATGAGTTTGTATGGCCCTGGGCTGAGCCCCCTAGGCTCAGGCTCAGCATTTCCTCTCATTGCAAAGTCCCAGCAGGTAGGGACACTTCTTGCGTCAGACCAGGGGAAGAACCGTGGCTTAGACAGGTCGGGTGCCGCTGTGTCCACAGATGAGGTCTGGACAGCATCCGAGGGTGACTCAGAGAAGCCGGGGAGCTGGCCGCGGTGCAGGAGCAGAGGGCGGGGGAGCCTGGCAAGGTGGGGCTGCCACCTGCAGGAAGCGGCTGAGACGCCAGCGGGGCCTGAAGCCCTCACTTGGAAGGAGGCCGTGAGCGACACCTCAGCTCACAGAGTTCTGGTGGAGGCCGTGGCAGAAAACAGGCTGCAGTTTCGGGGGCCGGGGCTGCAGCAGGGGGTGCAGGGCGAGCTTTGCATGTCAACACCGAGGGCCGCCGGGGGAGTAGCCACATCTTTCTGCGTCGGCCGCTGAAAAGGCCAGCGCTTTGCTAATTTGAACAGGGATTTTCCTAAGAGCTTCACGACCCTGCAGGTCACCAAATGGCTGAACACAGAGAGATGGAGATGCCTTTGCTGGCCGAGTGGAGGTCACGGGGACCTGCCCAAGAGGAAAACTTCGCTGCAGGAGAAGCCGACCGCAGCCAAGAAGCCACCAGCGACCGGGGCGCAGGGACCCGCAGGGCACGGCATGTGTCCTCCTCTGAAGATACAGCCGCCGGCCTCACGCGCTGAGACACCCACGACCTGCCTGGACGGGTGAGATCCTCTCTGCTCCGCGCCTGCCTAGCGGGACACACTGAGGGGGGCGGCTGGGGAGCGGGACACGCGGAGGGTGCAGCTCCGGGAGGACGGGCTTTTCCCCTCCAGCCTCTTAGGTTCTGTGCCCGAGACCTGCAAATTAAAGCGATGGAGACGAATGGACAGGGAGACTAGCTTGAGCTGCGTGCACACCCACGCGCCTTCACGGGTGCAGGAGGTGACGGGCCGCCGGGGGCTCGCACGGCGTCTTGGGCTGGACAAGGAAAGAGGTTTGGGGCTCCGGGGGAAGGCACGATAGGATGTGGACGACAGGAAGCATGTGGCTGCCGGGACTCATCTGGTTGCGTAGATAAGCGTCTCCGGCTGATAAGAGGCGCCTGCGGGGCAGCTTCGCCAGCCAAACGTGTCCCTTCTGAGCGTCCATCTTCCTACAGCCGGGCAAGGCTCGCCCCCTATTTTTAGGCGTCTAGGGAGAGGTGGAAAGATTTTCCTGCCTCCGCTGCTTCTCGCTGGCCTTCAGCGCAAAATCATCCATGTGCCAAGGGCCACGTTTCGGGGGCATGTGTCCTGGTCCCCTTTGAGGCTGTGGCCAGGGAGAGACCAGGGCATAGTTGAAAGGGAAAGAATTGAGATCT
>NW_011889319.1:128987-131466 GCF_000151845.1 Pteropus vampyrus
TAAATGTCACTGCCCCGCGTCTCTCACGGCGACGTGCAGGTAACTGGGCCAAAGAAACTTTCTGGGGCCCTGCCCTGTGCGTCTGTGCCCAGCTCACCGTCACGGGCCGTCACCCGCCCACCTTTCTGCTGCCGAGACGTGTCTGTGGGGACCCGCTCAGAACCCCAGAGTGAACGTCAACGGCGTTTTAAGCTGGTCCTCTTGTGAGTGGCAGCTGAAGAGTGGGACAGGGGAGGCCCCCAATGGGGGAAAAGAAAAGGATGTGTGATGAGGACGCTGGTCCACGGCAGCCACTTTGTGTTACCACATGAGTTTGTATGGCCCTGGGCTGAGCCCCCTAGGCTCAGGCTCAGCATTTCCTCTCATCGCAAAGTCCCAGAAGGTAGGGACACTTCTTGCGTCAGACCAGGGGAAGAACCGTGGCTTAGACAGGTCGGGTGCCGCTGTGTCCACAGATGAGGTCTGGACGGCATCCGAGGGTGACCCAGAGAAGCCGGGGAGCTGGCCGCGGTGCAGGAGCAGAGGGCGGGGAAGCCTGGCAAGGTGGGACTGCCACCTGCAGGAAGCGGCTGAGAGGCCAGGGGGGCCTGAAGCCCTCACCTGGAGGGAGGCCGTGAGCGACACCTCAGCTCACAGAGTTCTGATGGAGGCCGTGGCAGAAAACAGGCTGCAGTTTCGGGGGCCGGGGCTGCGGCAGGGGGTGCAGGGCGAGCTTTGCATGTCAATACCGAGGGCCGCCGGGGGAGTAGCCACATCTTTCTGCATCGGCCGGTGAAAAGGCCAGCGCTTTGCTAATTAGAACAGGGATTTTCCTAAGAGCTTCACGACCCTGCAGGTCACCAAGGGCTGAACACAGAGAGATGGAGATGCCTTTGCTGGCCGAGCGGAGGTCACGGGGACCTGCCCAAGAGGAAAACTTCGCTGCAGGAGAAGCCGACCGCAGCCAAGAAGCCGCCAGCGACCGGGGCGCAGGGACCCGCAGGGCACGGCATGTGTCCTCCTCTGAAGATACAGGCGCCGGCCTCACGCGCTGAGACACCCACGACCTGCCTGGACGGGTGAGCTCCTCTCTGCTCTGCGCCTGCCTAGCGGGACACACTGAGGGGGGTGGCTGGGGAGCGGGACACGCGGAGGGTGCAGCTGCGGGAGGACGGGCTTTGCCCCTCCAGCCTCTTAGGTTCTGTGCCCGAGACCTGCAAATTAAAGCGATGGAGACGAATGGACAGGGAGACTAGCTTGAGCTGCGTGCACACCCACGCGCCTTCACGGGTGCAGGAGGTGACGGGCCGCGGGAGGCTCGCACGGCGTCTTGGGCTGGACAAGGAAAGAGGTTTGGGGCTCCGGGGGGGAGGCACGATAGGATGGGGACGACAGGAAGCATGTGGCTGCCGGGACTCGTCTGGTTGCGTAGATAAGCGTCTCCGGCTGATAAGAGGCGCCTGTGGGGCAGCTTCACCAGCAGAACGTGTCCCTTCTGAGCGTCCATCTTCCTACAGCCGGGCAGGGCTCACCCTCTATTTTGAGGCGTCTAGGGAGAGGTGGAAAGATTTTCCTGCCTCCGCTGCTTCTCGCTGGCCTTTAGCGCAAAATCATCCATGTGCCAAGGGCCACGTTTCGGGGGCATGTGTCCTGGTCCCCTTTGAGGCTGTGGCCAGGGAGAGACCAGGGCATAGTTGAAAGGGAAAGAATTGAGATCTGAGGAGTCTGGGGGATGTCAGGGAGCCACGAGCCCCCCGCCTTTCACACGGGGCTCCCCACGGACATGAGCGTGTTGGGGGCCCCTCCTTGCCCCCACCGCGACCCCCCTGGACGGTGTTGTCAGGAGCCACTGTCATCGCCAGGCCCCAGGCGGGGGCCGCTCTGCCCGTGTCTGAGCTTCGATGTCACCTGACACATGAGAAGGAGCTAGCGTTGGACGTGACGTCATCGGGTCACAGAACAAAGCCAACACCTGTGCACCCATGCACTTCGGCGCTGGACGTCACGGTCGGACACAATGCTGTGGCAGGGGGCGTGGGGACGCCGGTGTGGCAGACACGCGGACCGGCACGGGCTCAGCAGTGTGAGCGGGCGCCCGACGCGGCCTTCCAAGGACGCGCTCGGCGGCCCCGTTCCTCCCGGAATTTGGTTGTTTCTCACAAGAAAAAACTACCTCTTGCCCTTGAATCTGAGGTCATTTCCAAGAGCTTGGAAACGGGCGTGGGGGGCGGGGGGACCCCGAGTTCTCTCTGACGATTATCGGGTCGCCCCCAATCTGTGCCCCATCCACGCTCACTCACCTTGCTCCGTCCCGTGTCCGTCTGAGGCGAAGCCGAAGCTCACGCATCACCGTCAGCCGTCGCCGGCTTCGGAAAGTCACCGCGGCCCCCTCACCGCGCCCAAAACGCCGAAACCCCATCGAAGGCATTGCCCTGGTTAACTCTCTATTCTGGCATGCGTCTCCTTTCTGTCTCACGGTCCCCAAAGACGCATCCCCACA
>NW_011889319.1:132493-132879 GCF_000151845.1 Pteropus vampyrus
TCCCGGAATTTGGTTGTTTCTCACAAGAAAAAACTACCTCTTGCCCTTGAATCTGAGGTCATTTTCAAGAGCTTGGAAACGGGCGTGGGGGGCGGTGGGACCCCGAGTTCTCTCTGACGATTATCGGGTCGCCCCCAATCTGTGCCCCGTCCACGCTCACTCACCTTGCTCCGTCCCGTGTCCGTCTGAGGCGAAGCCGAAGCTCACGCATCACCGTCAGCCATCGCTGGCTTCGGAAAGTCACCGCGGCCCCCTCACCGCACCCAAAACGCCGAAACCCCATCGAAGGCGTTGCCCTGGTTAACTCTCTATTCTGGCATGCGTCTCCTTTCTGTCTCACGGTCCCCAAAGACGCATCCCCACAACCCGATGGCCGGCCCCCCGCC
>NW_011889319.1:133635-138826 GCF_000151845.1 Pteropus vampyrus
AAGAGACGTTCTCTGTGGCTAAGAGCACGGGAAGCTGCGGGTTCAAGGCTGGGGGCTGCCAGCGCCCCTCGCTCTACACGGTCTTGTCTTTCACCCTACAGAGTCCCCCCCTCCTCCCTGTGTGTCCACGTCAAAGGAAATGCGTAATGAAGTCTGCGAACAACGACTCGCAGCGACGACAGCACGACATGTGAACTGAGTTCCTCGAACACTCGGCCCCCGAACTCACGGCCTCCCCGAGCCTCTCCTGGCCCCTGACTCGCTGCCTCTGAGCGGGGACCACGCTGTCTGTGGAGGGTCACCCCTCTCCTCATCCACTTTCCTGTGACTGCAACGTTGGTGCGTGTGTCCAAGTCTCTCCACACCGTGCCAAAGGAGCTTCTCTCTTGGTGCAGGGCTGCGTCTCGCTCACACTCGGGGACAGGTGCTGTCCTGCATCAGATGATAGACAGATGATAGATCGATTGACTGATTACTTGATAATCATTACATGATAGACAGACAGGATAGATGTATGGATAGATAGAGATAAACATTAAACAGATGATGATGATGGTAGGTAGACAGGTAGATAGATGATAGATGATACATGGATGGATGGATAGACATACAGTCAGACAGATAGATAGATGATAGATAGGACAGATGGACAGATAGATGGACGGATGGATGGACGGACGGATGGACAGACAGATAGATGGATGGATGGATGGATAGATAGATAGATAGATAGATAGATAGATAGATAGATAGATATAGATAGAGAGATAGATGATAGAGAGATAGATAGATAGATAGATAGATAGATAGATAGATAGATAGATAGATAGATAGATGACAGATAGATAGATAGATAGATGATAGATAGATAGATAGATAGATACATAGAAAGATGACACATGGATGGACGGATGGAAGAGAGATTCAGACAGAGACGCGATAGAACCAGATGTGTCGAGTGCAAGCTGGAGCTGAGTCACTATGCCCTGAGGTCCATCCGCAAATGACATTTCCTGATCTTTCACTTTCCCATTTTACGTCGGCTGCAAAAACCTAAGAGAGAGACTTCGCAGAGGGACAGGTCCCCACAGGGTCTCTCACCCGTGTCCCCGGCATTCAAGGCCCTGCCCTGGGGTGTGCGTGGCATTGGTGACACCCCACGTCCCCTCTCCCAACACACACTGATACCAACCGGTGCTGAGTTTCCGCTGCGGTGCCCGCGAGGCCGGTGGCTTCTGGACAAATGCATGGCCCCAGGCGACCTCCCACGTCACTCAGAGCCTTTCCCTATCCTCAGCCGCGCTTGCGAAGCAGCACA
Source organism: Pteropus vampyrus (assembly GCF_000151845.1). NCBI lineage: Eukaryota > Metazoa > Chordata > Mammalia > Chiroptera > Pteropodidae > Pteropus > Pteropus vampyrus. The sequence continues at coordinate 134,954 of NW_011889319.1, forward strand.
GCCCTGTGGGCCTTGTGGGTTTGTGGGGGGCCCTCAGCCCGTGCCCTTCTGGCCCTCCACTGCCCCCCTATCTAGCATCTGTGAGAACACAATGAGAAGCAGCAGAGGGGGTACGCCCCCGGGGAAGTGGGCTGTGTCCTAGGGGCCCCACTTGGTGTACTAGGACTCGTGGGCAGTGGGAGGGGAGGGTCCAGGACTGCGGAATGGCAGCTCGCATAGGGGGGAGGGGACCTCAGCCGTGCGCTGAGTCCTGCACACTCCCGGCCATCCTCCCCCCACAGGAGATGCCCGGGCAGGTCTCGCGATGCAAGGCTGGACCCCGAGGCCTCTGCGGGGTGATTCCGACTCCCCCCACCCCAAGACTGGTCCCACTCCGAGTCCCGGAGATCCTGGGCCCGTCAGTCCCTCCGAGTGAGTGGCCTCCTTGCCACCACCTGGCTTCTCCCCTCACCCCACTCCCGGAAGGCTGAGTCCCCAGAGCTCCCGGCTGGTCCAGCCAGCATACAAATCAGGACCTGGGGAGACCGGGCAGCAGGTCCCCGGCCCCGTAGGAGCACGGAGCGTGGAAAAGGCCCCTCCCGCCCCCGTGTCCAGCGCTGTCGTGTCCTAGCGGAGACTGGGAATCAGGGACGAATGGCAAAAATCTCCAGGGATCAGCCGAGCCGCTCTGCGGCTCCCACCGCCTCCCCCGACCCTGAGCTCCACATTCTGTCCAAGGACTTTGCGGGCTCCCAGCCCCCGAATCGCCACGCTCGCTGGAGCCGTGAGGGCCCCCTCAAATATCATCTCATAGACGCGGCAGATGGACACTCAGAGAGGGCGAGGGGGTGCCCGAGGTCACAGAGCGGTGACAGCAGACCGCAGATTTGCAGGGGAGGGGGGGGCAGGGGGGTGTCATTCGCGTCTGTGCTGACGACGGGGAAACGAGGTCCCCGCTGCGGCTACTCACTCCGCATCCCCGACTCGCCCCCTCCCCGCCCTGCCCGTGATTCCTGGGACCCCAGCACCTGAGACCCCGGGACACTTGAGGCCCCGGGACACCTGCGTGGTGCTGTGGAGCCGGCGCGTGACCGTAATGGCCGTGTCCGTGGGAACGCAGGTGGCCGTGCTGGGGTAATGCCCGCGGCGACGCTGCTGAGACGCACAGGGGGACGCGCGCGCTCAGTGTCGTTGGCACGGGTGGGGACATGAGGACACAGGCACCACGTACGCTCTGGAGGGACCCGCCACAAGGTACCGCCCTCCAAATGTCCCTGGCTGTGCTTAGCGAGCTCCCCAAAGCGACGCCCCCGGACACGGATCGCGCCCGCTGTGGCGCACAGCGCGGGCTCAGGGGCGCGTCCAAGTCGCAGGGGACCCGGACTGGACGCTGGGGCCGGGGACTTGCAGCTTTCACAGGCCATGTCCAAGGATGCGCCCGTGACCCACGGGCCCAAACCCGACACCAGTGCAGTGCAGGGCGGTCGCGCGGGGCCCTGCAGGGTCACAGGGCTGTTTGGCGCTCAGCGTCGTAGTCTTTGGGGACCCCCCACCCGGATTCTGCGGCGTAACGCATGCGCAGTGAAGTGGGGCAGCGGCGTGTCCCGCGTGCTGCGTTTTCGCGGCCGTGGCCGAGGTGTCCCGGGCCGTCCCGACACCAACGACCCACTGTCCACGCCACGGAGCCCCCGCGACAGGCCAGGTGCCACCCCCGGTCAGCCGTGCCACGCATGGGCCATAAATCAGGGCTCCCGCGCCCCTCCCCAGCGCCGGTCACTTCACAGAACTGCGCACAAATCTCAGAAAAGCGCCGCGCGCACCCCACGGTCCACTGTGCAGCGTGAGCCCCAGGGACCTGGGGAGGAGACCCCAGGGCGGTCCGGGGAAAGGACCCCGAGCTCTGTTCGGTCCCCCACGTGACACCGGGGTTCATGGGACGGCTCGGGTTCCCACGCGGCGGAGCCTTGGGTCACGGCAGACGCGGCCGCGTGCGACCTCGTCCCGCGCCCGACTCCCACGCGTCCTTCGCCCGCCCCATCGCGGATCCCGCCACGCACGAATGACGTCGTCACGTTGTGACGTCAAGGTACTTTATTTCGTGACTGTTTCTGGGTTCAGTTATGCAGGGGACAGCAGTGTCCCCTTCCTCTTCTTCCACCGTGATCCACTTGGGTGGAAGCCCCCTGACCCCACCACCGTGCCTAACAGGCAAGGCCCTGGGGACAAGGCTGTCACCTGCAGCCTTGACGGCCCTGCAGTCACCTCACCCGCAGGCCTCGCGTGCTCTCCCACACCCAGCACCTGGGCTCCTGAGCTGTGCACCGGCCTGGGGCTCTGCAGCCTGGGACATGCCTGTCCTGGGGTCCAGCTGCCCGGGCACACGGCACGGCCATCGGGAGAGGCACTTGCCACCTGGGCACTGTGGAGACAAGTGCCAGCATCATCTCCTGCTGGCCCAGGCTCTCTCTGTGTCTCCTCTCCCTCACTGCGTCTCAGGCGCTGGTGACCAGGAGCTTCGCTCCATCTCGTCCCTACACCTGGCCCCTGGACATACAGGTTGGCAGAAGAACGTTCCAGAAGGCTGCTCCTGCTCCCTGCCCAGCCCTCAAGCTGGTAGAACGAGACTGGCTGGTATTTGCAGCAGGAGCCTGTCAAACACCCATGGGCGCCCGGAGATGACGGCCCCTTTGGGATGCAGGATCCGGTTCACCCCGACCCCGTGACCTGCCGTGTTTGTCCTTGCTCCGTCGTCCGTCACGGCTTTACGTCCTGCTGGCCTTCATTGTATGTGACATTTAAACATCTGTAACGATGGCATCTCTTACTACTCGTGGTACATAAAATAATGTCCCCGAAGACATCCATGTCCATATCCGTGTGTGGTGGACAGAATAATGTCCCCAAAAGGTGTCCACTTGCAAATCTTGAAGCCGGTAACGACGTGACGTCACCCTTTGCTCATGTGACTAGTTAGGGAACTTGAGAGCCAGTCTGCAGTTTTCCAGGCGGTGCCACATCATCGGAAGGGTTTTTATGGGGCAGAGGCAGATAAGCCGCAAGATGGCAAAGTTCGGGTCATTTGTCCCACATCCAGTGGAAAGTCACGCCTTGGTAAACCGTGGCTGGTGGAGACGCAGGAGGCGGACAATGTTCGCACACGGAAGGCTGAGACATCACAGATCCGTGTGTCCGGCCCCGGGGGATGCGGGCGGGAGGGAAGGACACCTCAAGCACCGAAATATTTGGCCGACCACGGGGGAGGCTAGAAGGGACATTACGTGGTCAGCAGACACACACGCACACATGCACACACATATACATGCACATATGCGCACGCACACAAACACACACACATACACATGCACACACGTGCACAGATGCACACACGTACACATGCGCACACACACGCACGCGTCTAGGGTGATGCAGACGTAGCAGCATCGCTGGTGCCCGCCGTGGGTTCTGCCACCTCCTCCATGGTCAGGAGGTCTTCAACGTCCTCTTTCCCCACAGCTGGTGCGAGTGTCTCCCAGAGGACCTGGGGAGGAGACCACAGGCGGCTGTCACCTTTTCAGGAGCCGGGGGAGCTGGCCACGGGGGCAGGGGACAGGTGTCTGAGGCAGAGCTGCGTGGGTGAACTTGTAGGGGACAGAGGGCAGGACTGGCCGCGGGGAGGCCTTGGGAAGGGACGTCCAGGATGGGGGGGTGGCAGATGCAGAGGTCCTGGAGCAGGACGCAACTCTGAGAAAAAGTGACAAGGTGGCTCGTCCTGCCCCAAGGACGTGGGGAAGCCCTCGGCGTCCCGGGGAGCCAGGCTCCGGGGAGGGGCTGACGGCGTGGGCTGATGAGAAGGAACCGAGGTGTCCAGGCCAAGGGCACGGGGAGCGGGAGGGG
>NW_011889319.1:139756-140019 GCF_000151845.1 Pteropus vampyrus
AAGGTGGCTCGTCCTGTCCCAAGGCCGTGGGCAAGCCCTCGGCGTCCCGGGGAGCCAGGCTCCGGGGAGGGGCTGACGGCGTGGGCTGATGAGAACGAACCGAGGTGTCCAGGCCAAGGGCACGGAGAGCGGGAGGGGACCCGGAGCACGTGGCAGGGCAGTGGACAGCACCCCGTGCGGGCGGCCAGAGACAGAGCCGGGGCTGGCAGCAGGGGGACGGCGGGGCCCTGTCCCGGGGAGACCGCGGCATGTCCCCAGGGGCT
>NW_011889319.1:140924-141309 GCF_000151845.1 Pteropus vampyrus
CACCCCGTGTGGGCGACCAGAGACAGAGCCGGGGCTGGCAGCAGGAGGACGGCGGGGCCCTGTCCCGGGGAGACCGCGGCATGTCCCCAGGGGCTCTTGGGAGCGGACGTCACCCTGTCCTCTGTCCTGCTCCGTCCTCTCTGGGCACATGCTCCGTGAGGTCAGCTGAGACCCCTTCCTGTGTCTCTGTCCTACGTCTGTCTCTCCTTATCTACTGTCTATCTACTATCGGTCTATTTATCGATATCTATGTATCTATCTATCTATCTATCTATCTATCTATCTATTTATCTATCTTCTATCTCTATCATCCATATCTATCATCTATCTATCAGGTATATATTTTTCTATCAATCATCTATCATTATCTGTCTGTCTATCATCC
>NW_011889319.1:141553-142264 GCF_000151845.1 Pteropus vampyrus
AGCTCGCAACAACCCCGAAGAGACACAAAGAAAAAGCCACCAACTCGTTCCCGGGGCCCGGCACGGCGGGAAGGGCGGGGACTGTCGCGGAGGGTTCCGCGTGCTAGGCAGGGGCGGCATCCGTGCGCCTTCAGCTGTGTGGACTCCGGGCCCCCGGTGGGCGGCGGGGAATTACCCTGCGTGATGGACGTGTGGGGAACGGGGCGCACGCGGGGCCAACACGGCCATGATGCCTGCACGGTGACTGAGGGACTGCGGTGTCCCTCGACCCCCCTGCAGGACCCCGCAGCTAATGGGGCGGCCTGCCGGTCCCCCACGCCGGTTTCGCTGTGACTCGAATCTGTGATCCGACCCTTCCAGGCTCTCTTTGGACCGCTTGGCCGAGAGAGGCCTCTCCTGGGACTACACCTCGGGGAATCCGCGTGCAGGTTGAGGGGCACCTCAGGGGGGACCCCACACGGATGGGTGGCTCAGAGCAAACAGAGCCCCTCTGCGTCCGCAGTTCTGTGGGTTCTCCAGCCCGCGAGCCCCACGAACCCCACGAACCCCACGAACCCCACGAACCCCGTGCCTCTGATTTTACGGTAGCTTTGGGACTCTTTGGTATAAACGACACTGTCAGAAAGCACGGGGCATGAAAAGACCAGGATTCTCTCTCAGAGCTTGGCCACCACGCCTGCCACCTGCCCAGGTACATATAGCATGAGATCC
>NW_011889319.1:142314-142633 GCF_000151845.1 Pteropus vampyrus
GGACAGTAGGGGAGACACGGGCACAGAGGTGAAGCCACGTGCAGACGGAGGCAGAGACGGGAGGGACGCGGCCACCAGCCCGGAGATGCTTGGGGCCCCCAGAAGCTGGGAGAGGCGGGCAGGACTCTCCCCTGGGGCCTGTGGAGGGAGCGAGGCCCTGGGACACCCGATGTCACCCCGCCGGCCCCCAGGACGGGGAAAGCGTGACTTTGCGTTGTGTTAAGCCCCCCGGGTTGTGGTCAGGTGACCTCGCAGTCACAGGAAGCAGAGACTTTCCTTCACGTGACTGACTGTGAGGCGGGCGCTCTGTCCGCGTCCC
>NW_011889319.1:142683-144065 GCF_000151845.1 Pteropus vampyrus
GGCTAAGTGAGAGGGGCCACGGGTCTTGAGAATTCTTCAGGGAGTGCTCGCAAGGTCGCTGCGCAGAATTTGCACGCACGTGTGTGCCCGCGCGTGGGGAGGACACTGAGCGGCCTGGGGGACGTTGCTCCGTGCTCGCACGGTCTGCTCCACAGTCCGCCTGCTTTTATTTTCCTCAGCTGGCTTCTCTCTCACTAGGGGAGACAGTGCACCCCCCACAAGAAGCAAGAGAGAGCGGTGCCTGCTACATCGTGGGGATGTTCGCAGAGCAGCCAGCAGCCCCCACCTCCTGGTCTGACCGTCCACCCTTTTGTCCTGAGGGGCCTTTGCTGCTGGTTCCAGGCTGTGGGGTCATGGGAAAGGTCTTTGCTTCCTGGGAGACAGGCAGCCATGCAGTCACATGTCAAAGTTCAAGCCAAAATAAAAATAGGTGAGACCCTTGGCTGGGCCTCAGCCCTGGGCGTGTGGCCATAATCTTCCCTACGATCAAAATAAACCATCAAAAACAACAACAAAAACAAAAACAAAAAACAACCAAAGCATGTGTAATTTTTGCAAGCCCTAAAGTACGTAGTTTCTATGATATTTCGTAACCTGTTGGAGACAGGACAGACACAGACACAGAGGAGAAGCCACATGGAGACAGAGGCAGAGACGGGAGGGACGCGGCCACCAGCCCAGGGACGCCTGGGGCCCCCAGACGCTGGGAGAGGCAGGAAGGACCCTCCCCTGGGGCCTCCGGAGGGCGCAGGACCCTGAGACACCTGGATGTCACACTGCTGGTCCCCAGGACTGGGGGAGGACGCATCCTCACTGTTCTGAGTTATGTGTCCCTGCTCCCCCGGGACAGGGGTGAAGATCCCAGTGCAAACTGTTTGTCGCACGGAGGGCGGTCACCTCACCTATTGTCTTCAACCAGAGAAAAGAGTCAAAGAACTGGATCTTCGCGTGGCGGCTGGTGCCGTTCACCAGGAAGTACGCCTGAGACGCCCATGACGACACGTCCGGCATGTGACAGCCCACGTGGGTGCCCGACTCCCGAACGTAGTGAGGACACTCTCTCCCCCACTGCTTCCTGTAACGTGCCGAGTGTTCAGACAACAGTGTTTGTTTTTGTTTTTCGTTTTCTTTCTTTACTAGATTTCTCACGGTCGTGTCCCCGAGGTCAACACTTACTTTGAGTCCTGGACGTACAGAAAATACTGCACGTCGTCAGGGGCCGCTGGGCCCTTTGTCCAGCTGCAGTTCATGAAATTCACGTTGTAGATGAAGCAGGAGAAGCTCCGTGCGGCTGTGCCTTCCTGACCTGGGGAGAGGCAGAAACAGGGTCGTTTTCGCCGGAAGGTTGACAGGAGGTGGAGCGGCCGGCTTCGTGGTGTGCA
>NW_011889319.1:144115-145320 GCF_000151845.1 Pteropus vampyrus
TGGGAGCCTGCAGAGAGAGAGGGACACGCAAGGGACCCCATGGGGCCAGGTGTGAGCGCACGGCCACCTCGCTGTCTGCTTACCCCACAGCTAAGAAAAAATGCCAGAGCCGCACGGAAACCTCAAGAAAAAGCTGCAGAAAGATGCTGGGGACACAGAACGTGCCCCCAAGTATGCGGTCTCAAAGCGCACGGGGTCAGCTGACAACCGCATGACCCCCGGAGCGGCAGGCCGGCCTGCAGCCGGACCCACGGACGCTGGACGCGCTGCTGGGCGGAGCGCAGACGAGGCTGGCCTCACGCCCTGGCGGCCTCCCCGTCTGCTATTCGTGTGGAATCGACACTTTCACAGTTAATGTCGTCTTTTCCGAATTGAGCACGTGTCGTATTTCGTATCGAAAAATCCAATGAAAAAGCCCAGTTCTGTGGGAACCGACATAAGCAAACGCAGCGTCTGCTTCGCGGAGATGTTACAATCGTTACGGGTGGAATGTGCGTTCTTACAAAAAACTCTGCGTTAGAGACCACCTAGGAAGGCCAGGCGCCGCAGGCGTAAAAAATAAAAAATAAGAGATCCTTGCAATCTGTGAGGTCAACCAAGGGTTGCCTCGCCTAAAAAAAAACATTAAAAAAAAAAAGCATTAATTGTAAAAAAAAAAAAAACACGGGGTCTTATTCTAGACAACAAGCTAAGTAGATGTGAATAAAAGTCACTTGGAAGTGTCTCCTTGGAAACGTCTGTTCTTTCTTTTCCCCTTTTGCCTGTTTTTTAACCCGTTTTTAAGTCACGCTGCCGGCGCTTTTCGCTGACTTCCGCGAGTGCTTCGTGTGTTTCCCATACTGCGCGCCTCTGCGACAGGCGGCCGCCCATGTTCCCTCCCTTCTTCAGGGTCGTCTTTTCACTGTCTTGAGGGCGCCCTTGAACATCCCGTTTTTAATTTTTACAAGGTCAAGTGCACCGATTTTGCTTCGTTCGTTGTGCCCCCTTTCTGTGCCCTACCTAAACACTCGGTGTCGCATCCGAGATTGCGGATCGATAGTGTGCTGTACCCGGCTGTCCCTTCCAGAGCATGAAGTATGGCTGAGCATCTGGGCCCTAAAAATTCTACGCTGACCGCTATGTAACAGTCGCGGGCGTTGGGTGGCTGGGGACCGCGCGTGTAGAAATGCGGGGAACAGTGAAAGCGTTTGGGAAAAAAAAAGCGT
>NW_011889319.1:145370-145814 GCF_000151845.1 Pteropus vampyrus
ACGCACACAGATCTGAAGACTCTCACCCAAATGCTAGCAAACCCAACCCAACAGCACGTTGAAAAGGTGACATGCCGTGGCCCGGTGGGCTTCACCGTGGCACGCAAGGATGGCGCAGCGTGTGCCAATCAGCCAGTGCGATGCACCCCATTCACAGAACGAACAGAGAAAACACACGATTATCTCAACAGAGGCGGAAAAAAAATCTGACAGACTTCAACGTCCGTTCCAGGTAAAAACACTCAGCAGGATAGGAGTGTAAGTACCGAAGGAGCTTACCCCGACACAACACACACCAAATACGAAAAGCCCCCAGCTAACGTCACACTCAGACGAGACAGGCTGACAACTTTTTGTCTAGGATCCTGTGCAAGGCAAGGGCGCCTGCTCTCACCGCTTCTGTCCGACATCGTTCTGCAATTTCTAGCTGAAGCAGTTGGACAA
>NW_011889319.1:145864-147081 GCF_000151845.1 Pteropus vampyrus
AAATTGAAAACAAAATAAAATAAAATGACGAAACAGGAAACGGCCACGGAGGGCGGTGGGTGTTAAGTAGCTGGACTGTGATGGTCGCTTCACAGGTAACAAAACTTCAAGTCATTTACCTTAAACGTGTACAATTCTGATCTTCCAATCACGTGTCGAGGAAGCTGTAAAAGGGGGGTTCTGTCCGACTGCAGAGGGGCGCCGAAGATGAGGGGAGGCTGTCCTACCTGCGTTGGTGAAGGAGAGTCTCTCCGTGATCTGTCTCTGGCCGGCGATGGCTGTCACGTTGAACGTGATCCCCGCGTGGAGGACGTAGTTCCAGAAGGAATAGGAGCACGGCTTCTCCGCGAGCTACACACGGGCGAGCGGCTGCTGAGCCAGACGACACTGACCCCCTTCCCGCTTCGTGGGGCTTGCTCTGACACCGACCGTGACGCCACCTGCCTTCGGCCTGACCCCTCCCCCATGCCCGGCCCTGGCTTCCGGTGGAGGTCCCCACGCCAACCTGCAGGGGGGGACCCCAACTCGATCGCCCTCCCTGTCAGTGCGGATTTTGCTGAAATGCAGATTCTGGGCCAGGAGGCTGAGATGCTGTGTTTCTAACGCGCTGTCGAGGGATGCGGGTGGAAGCCGCTCTGAGCAGCGAGGTCCCGTGCCACCAGCCTCGGCGAGGAGCTCGAGGCGCTGCCGTCTACGTCACTGCGTTTCCTGGTCCTGTCTCAGAGCCACGGCCTGCCGTGGGCGTCACGGCTGCGCTGTCCCCGAGTCGGCCTGTGGACCTCGTTTCCATTTCTCTCTCGGGGCGAAGTGTGCCCTGTCTGCGCAGGTGAAGTGTGCCCTTCCACGCAGCAGAAGGCTGCTGTGGGCTGGGGACAGGAGGCCCCTTTCCCTAAGCAGCTGAAGGGGCACGGGGTCCGAAAGCCACCGAAGAGACGGGGTGCCTCCCCCCGTCACAGTTACACAGCACGTCGACCCCCTGAGTTGCCCCTGGAAATTCAGGGAGCGTCGGGGAGCTCACTTGGGGTCTGTGCCTGCTGCTCTGGGCCCCCGTCCTGCGCTCCAACCACATTCCTGTGCTCGGGTGGCTGAACGTCCCTGAGCGTCCCACGTCCCCTGGGGGCCTGCAGCCTCTGCAGCTCTGTCCTCACGGAAGCTCAGAGCTCGGACTATTCCCCTGCGAGCATGTCTGCTGCCCCCTCCCCCGTTTAGTGTCAGAT
>NW_011889319.1:147131-149105 GCF_000151845.1 Pteropus vampyrus
CTTTTTGTCTAGGATCCTGTGCAAGGCAAGGGCGCCTGCTCTCACCGCTTCTGTCCGACATCGTTCTGCAATTTCTAGCTGAAGCAGTTGGACAAGAAAAAGACATAAACGCATCCAAAGCAGAAAGGAAGAAGGAAAACCATCTCTGTCTGCAGGTGATATGATCCTATAGGTAGAAAACCCTTAAGACTAAACAAACAAACAAACAAACACCAAACAAACAAAAACGAGGTTAGGACTGATGAATAAATTCAGCAAAGTTGCAGGAGACGAAATCAACGTATAGAAATCAGTCGTATTTCTACACCGGCATCAGCGTATTCAACAAGGAAATTAAGAAAACGATGTGTTCATGTTAGCAACAAAAATAAAAGACTTAGGAATAAATTTATCCAAAGACGCGAAAGACGCAGACACTAACGATCATAAAACGTTGATAAAGGCAATTAAAGGACACGCAGAACATGTTCGCGGACGAAAATAATTAATAGTGTTACAATATCCTTAGTGCCAAAGGCGACCTGTTTTTCAAAACGATTCCTATCAAAACCCCAATGATATTCTTTCCAGAAATAGAAAAAACAAAGTCCTAAAATTTAAATGGAACTACAAAAAACTCTAAGCAGCCAAAGCAATATTGGGCAAGAAGAACAAAGCCGGAGATATCACATTTTCCGACCTCAAAAGATATCCCAAAGCTACAGTAATCAAAGCAGTGTGGCGCCGGCATAAAAAGACACATGTAGACAAATGACGCTGAGTAGAGAGCCCGGAACTAAACGCGCGCGTTTATGGTCAACCAGTCTGTGATTGATAGGGGCACCCAGAACATGCGCCGAAGAAGGGACTGACGATGACCGATGGTGGCAACACTGTACCCCGTGCAGAAGAGAGGACTCGGATCCTTCTCTCACAGCAGCTATGGGAATTGGGTCGGAACGGACGACAGGCTGACACACAGGACCCACGACTGTAGGACTGGAAGAAAACCCTGAGGAAAGGCTTCTCGGCCTCGGTCTTGGCGACTGTTTTTTGGAGATGACACCAAAGCATGCGCGAGAAAATCGAAAACAGACGGCCGGGGTTGCAGCCGTGAGTGAGACCCCGCACAGCAAAGGGACAACCGGCGGGGCAGAGGCCCCTGTGGGAGGCGGAGAATGTCCGCACGCCACAGGCACCTGCTGAGCGGCTCCTGGGCAAGACCACGCGGGATTTCAACACCTCGACGGCACGCGACGCAGCAACGATTAAAAACTCTGCGTCGTCTTCTCACAAAATGGGCAAAAGATCTAAACAGATGTTTTTTGTCACCAAGGAGACATATAGTTGTCTAACACGTACGTGAACACCTGCTCAGTGTCACTAATCATCGGGGACGTGCACATCAAAACCACGGCGAGACATCCCCCCACGCAGGAAGGGCAGGACAGAACACGTGTCAGCGAGGACGAGAGAGAAGCGGACCCTCGTGCCCTGTTGGTGGCACTGCAGACGGGTGCGGCCACGATGCAAAGCGCTTTGGAGGTTCCTCAAAAAACTAAGCATAGATCCAGCATGCGAGCCGGCAACTCTGCTTCGCAGTGTGTGCTTTAAAGATGCGATCTTTACCTCAAACAGACCTGAGCACCCCGGGGGCACTGCACACTTACTCTCAGTAGCCAGTGCATAGGAACAACCTAATGTCCATCGAAGGACAAACAGAGAAACACGATGTCATACGTACATGGGCACAGAGTGGTCGGAAGGGACAGAGGGTCGGTTTCGCGGGATGAAAACCATGGCGACTTCATTACTGATAATCTACTGTTCACTGGAGATAAGCTGAGACAGTCAATCTCAACGCTTCTCCCCACGAAAAATAAAGTGAAATGAAGATAAATAAAACAAAGGTAGATAATGCAGAATAGAATAAAATAAATAACATAAAATGTAAAATAAAACAAAAATAAATACAACAAAATAAAACAAAGTAGA
>NW_011889319.1:149726-152418 GCF_000151845.1 Pteropus vampyrus
CGGCGCCGGCATCGCCGCCTCGGCTCCACCTCAGGTCAGCGGACTCTAGATTCTCACAGGAGCCCGGGGCCCTGGCGCCCCAGAGGCTGGGGACCGCTGGCCTGAGGGACCCCAGGAGCGTGTCAAGCCGTCCTACCTTCATGGTGACCGGTCCTTCTTCCTTGTGGAGAATCTGACAACCGACGGCGGTAGTGTCTCCTCCGCAGTCCCAACACAGCGTCATCGTCCACGGGTCGAACTTGAGATTCAGATGGGGCGTGGGATCCGCGGCTGCAGGACCTAGAACACGGGGTCACCGGATGCGAAGCTGAGTCCTGCTTCCCCTCCCCCCGCCCCGCAAAACCTACGCGCCCCACGTCTTGTCAGCGACGATCAGGGCGGGCACCGGCCGTCCCCGCCCCTGTCCCCCAGGTGGCCCAGGACCTCGGCCGTCCTCGGACGTGTCCCCCTCTCCCCATCGTTCCTTCCTTCCCGGCGTCCTCGGCCCTGCTCCGTGGGGACGCGTCTGCCGTAGGGCTGAACGAAGACCAAGCACGTGAGAATCAGCTATGGGTTCAGTTCCCGCGGCAGTAAGGCCGTGGGCCACCGTCACCGGCATCCGACGGAGGTGTCCGGGCGGGCGGGAGAGAGCAGAACCTGTCACCGTGGATGGAGCGGGAGGCTGGGCCCAGCGCTGACCGGAGGGGCTGCTGGTCCGGGGAGGACGTAGGGGGTGCCGAGAAGCGGGCGCCGTGGGGTGGCTGAGGGGGCTACGTGGCTTTGTCCGCTCAATCCTAAGCTGGGGAAACCGTCCGGTTTTGACCGGGGCCCGTTATTTCGGGGCCGACGGCTGCAGATGCTCCAGTCCGCCGTGCGGAGCGTCGCGGGCTCAACAATGTGGCTCGTGCTCGTCCAGCTCCCGGGCGGGCTGGCTTTCCGGGCAGGGGCTGCAGGCAGGCGGCTTTGGGGGCCGGTCCCCTCAGGCCGAGCTCAGACCCGTCATCACTGGGTCCAGCCACGGTCCACTCGCGTATCGCGTCTGTGCCTCGTGCCCGCAGCGTCCCTCAGCCTGGTGCCACATGTCCCTCCCGGGGACGCCTTGCTGCAGGTGCTCAGGGTGAGGGGTCAGGCTGTCCCCACGGCCGCCACAGGCTTCTCCGCCTCGCACGTCACACAGGCCTCGTGCACGGGGAACGTCCGTCTCCAACGGCTGTATTTTTTTTCACCTCTATCCTTCCTAAAATGGTGCCGGGCTGATCACCGATAACGTCCACGGGCAGTGACACTGCTGGCCACTGGGACTGTTCAGCTAATGTCCCTTTGCCACCTGCCGGGATTTGGGAACGGGGCGCTGCGTGGCTTCAATTTGCTTGTTCTCTTCCTGGACAAGCCGGGGTGTTAGTTCAGTCCCTGCTGGAACCCACCGTCCTCAGCACCCCATCGCCAAGTCCCCCAGGCATCTCGTCTGTGTCACACAGGTGATATGGGCACGTGCTTGCGGAGCTGGTTGAGTAAACGCTAGACGCCTGGTCTCACCCACAGTGTCCCCCTTGCTGATGGCTTCAGGTGAAGCCACGCAGGTGCTCGGGGGCCACCTGTCCTGTCTGGAAGTGCCCCATGGGGTGTGAGGCTGCCAGGCAGAGGGCGGTCACGTGCCATCAACGTGAGGATGCAATTAGACGAGATGGACATAACGGGGTGCATCCCCAGATGCCCCCAGTTGCCGGGGTCCCCGACACAGGCGCGGCCAACGGGGTCGGCGCACGCTAACTCACCTGCGGGCTCCTGGATCAGCAGGAACGCTGGCTCCAGCAGCATCGAGAGCAGCACGGCCATGGCCACGGGCCCCATGGCACCTCTCAGGGGATGGCAGGTGCTGGTGGCAGAGGGTGACGTTTAGAGGAGATCAAGTCTCACGAGGTCCCTGGCGGGTGGCGCACCCGGGGAGCTGCGCCGTGCTCACGCCGAACTCAGGACACCCGCACGCCCCGTCTCCTGGGTCCAGTTAGTCACGTCTGTGAGGCCCCTTGGCCATGCGTGCGTGACACACTGTCCCGGGCCGTGGCTGCTGTCCGTCCCCGTGCTGGGTCCCAGGCAGAGCAGAGGCTGACAGGGACTACTGTCCACTGCGATGTCGTCTGCAGCCTCCGTGCCTTCCGGCCTCTGCGGTCCCTGCACAAGGCCGTTGTCCCCACTGGCCCAGCCTGGGACCCACCCTCTGGCTTCCTCCTTCGGGAGGAGATAGTTCCTCAGAAAGGCGGGGACAAGCGGAGCCACGTCCCCCACTGGGCACGGACGGGGATTCCCCAGAGGCCCGCGGTGCTGTCACACACGTCGGCATGCCCACCCCGCCTGGCACCCCGCCTGGCACCCGGCCTGGCACCCCGCCTGCTGCTGCGGCCGGGACTCGGCGCTGTGGCCCCCACGGCCCGTACTTTCAAGGTGCTTTTCTCGGGGGACGAAATCGGAGTCCCCTCTCTGAGTGTCCCTTTGGCTCCCAGCTGTCTCACGGTCAGAGCGGATTTGGGGACCGGCGCAGGAAATGGTGTCGCGCACGCCCACGGCGGGCGTCTCCACCTTCATTTTTACTTTTTGTAAAAAACGCGTTTCGCAACCATTAAAGAGCGTAAGTGAAGGAAGAAAAACCGAGCAGAGGGAGGGAGGGAGGGGGAAGCGAAGCGGGCCGCGCACGCAGGGCCGTGGAGGGCACGGG
>NW_011889319.1:152468-154066 GCF_000151845.1 Pteropus vampyrus
ATAAATAAAATAAAATAAGGTAGAATAGAATAAAGTAAATTGAAAACAAAATAGAATAAAATGACGAAACAGGAAACGGTGGGGGGCGGTGGGTGTTAAGTAGCTGGACTGTGACAGTCACTTCACGATGCGCACAGGTAACAAAAGCTCGAGTCCTTCACCTTAAACGTGTACAATTCTGATCTTCCAATCACGTGTCGAGGAAGCTGAAAAAGGGGGGTTCCCTCCGACTGCAGTGGGGCGCAGAAGATGAGGTGAGGAGCTGCCCTACCTCTGCTCGTGTAGAAGAGTCTCTCTGTGGTCTCTCTCTGGCCTACGATGTTTGTCACGATGAACAAGATCCCCGTATGGAGGACGTAGTTCCAGAAGGAACACCAGCACGGATAACGGTGGAGCTAGAAACAGGCGAGCGGCTGCTGAGCCAGAAAACACTGACCCCCCTTCCTGCTTCGTGGGGCTTGCTCTGACACTGACCCGTGACGCCACCCGCCTTCGGCCTGACCCCTCCCCCATGCCGAGCCCTGGCTCCAGGTGGAGGTCCCCACGCCTGGGGCTGTGCCTCCTGCTCTGGGCCCCCGTCCTGCGCTCCAACCACATTCCTGTGCTCGGGTGGCTGAACGTCCCTGAGCGTCCCACGTCCCCTGGGGGCCTGCAGCCTCTGCAGCTCTGTCCTCACGGAAGCTCAGAGCTCGGACTACTCCCCTGCGAGCACGTCTGCTGCCCCCTCCCCCGTTTAGTGTCAGATGGTTCCCAGGGAACGTCTCGGTCCCCCAGACAGTCAGGCCACCGGCGGCCACGTCTTGCTCACGGGCCAGCACGTCCCTGGGGCAGGTGCACAACTCACTGCGGCCCGTGTCCCGTGTCCCGTGTCCCGGGCAGTGTTTGTCACTGCTACCCGCTGCTGTCTGATTCTAACGGGAGGAGATCTGTGTAGGGCCGGGGTCCCCGACCCCCGTCCGTGGGCCGGTCCCGGCCGCTGGCCTGTCAGGAACCGGGCCGCACAGCCGGAGGTGAGCGGGGGAGCGAGCGAAGCGTCACCTGCGTTCACGTTCGCTGCCCGGCGCCAGCATCGCCGCCTCGGCTCCACCTCAGGTCAGCGGACTCTAGATTCTCACAGGAGCCCGGGGCCCTGGCGCCCCAGAGTCTGGGGACCGCTGGCATGAGGGACCCCAGGAGCGTGTCAAGCCGTCCTACCTTCATGAAGGACGACGATACTGGGTTCTTGGGGATAATCCGGCAATTGACGCCGGTAGTGTCTCCTCCGCAGTCCCAACGTAGCGTCATCGTCCACGGGTCGAACTCGAGATTCAGATGGGGCGTGGGATCCGTGCCTGCAGGACCTAGAACACGGGGTCACCGGATGCGAAACTGAGTCCTGCTTCCCCTCCCCCTGCCCCGCAAAACCTACGCGCCCCACGTCTTGTCAGCGACGATCAGGGCGGGCACCTGCCATCCCTCCCCCCGTCACCCAGGTGGCCCAGGACCTCGGCCGTCCTCGGACGTGTCCCCCTCTCCCCATCTTCCCTTCCTTCCCGGCGTCCTCGGCCCTGCTCCGTGGGGACGCGTCTGCCGTAGGGCTGAACGAAGACCAAGCACGT
>NW_011889319.1:157466-159357 GCF_000151845.1 Pteropus vampyrus
GCGCCGGACAGGAGCATCGCATCGCATCCCGATGCAGCAGCAAAGCGGACGCGTGGAAACGCTCTAGAAACCTCCGTCAGCGGCGGGCGCTCTGCCTGCGCCGGGCCCCTGCGGTTCCTCTCAGCTGTTTACTGTCCGTGATTGCGCTTCCTGTCACTGCTTTGGTTTATGGGGTCGACCGGTCTAGACGCTGCCTGTCTGTTCCTGCGGTGTTAGTTTCCTGGGGGTGTCGTAACAAACGCCCCCTGATCCCCCTTCTCCCTGCCCGTTCCCTGCCTTCCCACGTCATCTGACCTCATCGGTCGTCGATCTAATCGGCCATGTGTCTATCCTCGTCTGCCACCTGTCACTTTCTCTTTCCTTCCTTTCCATAGCATCTGCCATCTATCTATCAACTGTCTCTCGTCTGTCTGTCTATCTATCACCCATATCTATCTACGTATGTATCTATCTACCTATCTATCTATCATCTATCTATCTATCTACGTATCTATCTATCTACATATCTATCTACGTATCTATCTATCTACATATCTATCTACGTATCTATCTATCTATCTATCTATCAATCATCTATCATCTATCATCTCTCTACAGAAGACTTGTCAGCTCCCCTGACCCCGGCTCCCCCATGCCCATCCTCACCAACACGGACTGTGCAGACACCTGTCAGGTTCGTGTCACGGTGTCTCCGCCCCAGACTGCCGTTCACCTCGCACGCCGAGCCACCTCTGCGTGGACGTCCCCTGCGCGTGTGCTGAGGGAACATGCAGTCTCTCAGTGGCCGCGGGCTCTCGAGGGGCCTTTGGTCCCTTAAGCACGTTCTGCGGCCGCAGCGCTGGGCCCTGCCGCCTGCATCCACTTCGCTGTGCTCCCCGGGGGACACCACGCAGCCCGCGATGCTGGCCTCCCGCCCCAGCCCGTCCCCTCGTGGGGACCCTCGCGTTCTGTGGAAGAGGAAATACGGCCCCCGACCACGACCGTCCAGCGTCGCCATCTCCCACGTACGACCTTGTGCGCCCAGTGGGGACGCACATGCTTCCTCCTGCTGCGAGCCGGGCCCCGCCCCCCCGCCCTCCTGCAGGGCTTCTGGGAGGGGGCTGCACTCAGTGGGGGGTTCCTCGCCGCACCCCCAGGATGTCGGGCGGCGCCTGCCCCGCCGCAGGCTGCTCCCCAGTTCCCCTTGCTGCTCTCTGCCTCTGGCTTGCTTTCCGCACCTCACCTCTGGGCGGCTCTCCGGGGGGGCCCCCTGCAGGGCGTGGCACCTTCCCGTGGTCACACAGCTGCTCCCTCCGCTTTCCATGCCCCCCACGAGCTCCCCGCAGTCTGTCTCCCCTCCCCTGCTCGGAGGCGGCCTCCCCAACGGTTACTGGACTGGGCGGGTGGCAGGCGCCCGAGCCCGCACCCCTCCCGCGACGGGCGAGGCCCCGATCTGCCTCCCAGCCGGTCCCCTGGCCGCAGTTCCCCATTTGGCTTCCTCTACACGAAACGTCCTCTTCCTTCTCCAAACTCATCGTGGCGCGCGGTCCCCAACCTCTGTCAGCTGGCCTGTGACTGTGACTCCAACGGACCGCTCATCGACTGCCCGGGCAGCATAATTTTTCCAATAAACGGTTCGTGGCATCGTGCACCCTCGGCCAGGGGCTGTGGCCCACGCGGCCCCTCTGCAGCGTGCCGCGGCCGGCCCTGCCCTCCCTGGAGCCGCCGCCTGTGCCGCGTCCCTGGTGGCGTCAGGAAGCCGGCCCTGAGCTTCTTCCTCACGCCCGTCCCTGACATGGCTCCTGTGTCGTCCACACGGACGCAGCTGGAGCACCGAGCTCCAGATAGCGCTTCTCACATTCCAGCCACTTAGCAGGAGCACCCGGGTGCGGCGAGCTCCCCAAAAGCTGAG
>NW_011889319.1:166357-166967 GCF_000151845.1 Pteropus vampyrus
CCGGACAGGAGCATCGCATCGCATCCCGATGCAGCAGCAAAGCGGACGCGTGGAAACGCTCTAGAAACCTCCGTCAGCGGCGGGCGCTCTGCCTGTGCCGGGCCCCCGCAGTTCCTCTCAGCTGTTTACTGTCTGTGACCGTGTTTCCTGTCACTGCTTTGGTTTATGGGGTCGACCGGTCTAGACGCTGCCTGTCTGTTCCTGCTGTGTTAGTTTCCTGGGGGCGTCGTAACAAACGCCCCGATCCCCCTTCTCCCGCCCCCTTCCCTGCCTTCCCACATCATCTGACCTCCTCGGTCGTCCATCTAACCCGCCATGTGTCTATCCTCGTCCGCCACCTGTCACTTTCTCTTTCCTTCCTTTCCATAGCATCTGCCATCTATCAATCAACTGTCTCTCGTCTGTCTGTCTATCACCCATATCTATCTACGTATCTATCTACCTATTCATCTATCCATCTATCCACCTATCCATCTATCTATCATGCATCATCTATCATCTTTCTACAGAAGACTTGTCAGCTCCCCTGACCCCGGCTCCCCCGTGCCCATCGTCACCGACACGGACTGTGCAGACACCTGTCAGGTTCGTGTCACGGTGTCTCCGCCCC
>NW_011889319.1:167017-167378 GCF_000151845.1 Pteropus vampyrus
GCGTGCCGCGGCCGGCCCTGCCCTCCCTGGAGCCGCCGCCTGTGCCGCGTCCCTGGTCGCATCAGGAAGCCGGCCCTGAGCTTCTTCCTCACGCCCGTCCCTGACATGGCTCCTGTGTCGTCCACACGGACGCAGCTGGAGCACTGAGCTCCAGACAGCGCTTTTCACATTCGAGCCACTTAGCAGGAGCACCCGGGTGCGGCGAGCTCCCCAAAAGCTGAGCGACGCGCCCCGTTGGGGGCTGCGGGGGACGCTGTGGCGAGTGCTGGCTGTGAGCTCACCGCGGTCTGGGGCAGGCTGTCAGTCCGTGAGTTCAGACCAGGCACAGACCTTACCCAGAATAAAGCGCCGCGCTCCCCAG
>NW_011889319.1:167428-167759 GCF_000151845.1 Pteropus vampyrus
TGAGGGAACGTGCAGTCTCTCAGTGGCCGCGGGCTCTCGAGGGGCCTTCGGTCCCTTAAGCGCGTTCTGCGGCTGCAGCGCTGGGCACTGCCGCCTGCGTCCACTTCGCTGTGCTCCCCGGGGGACACCACGCAGCCCGTGATGCTGGCCTCCCGCCCCAGCCCGTCCCCTCGTGGGGACCCTCGCGTTTTGTGGAAAAGGAAATACGGCCCCCTGATCACGACCGTCCAGCGTCGTCTCCCACGTATGACCTTGTGCGCCCAGTGGGGACGCACATGCTTCCTCCTGCTGCGAGCCGGGCCCCGCCCCCCCGCCCTCCTGCAGGGCTTCT
>NW_011889319.1:169277-171047 GCF_000151845.1 Pteropus vampyrus
AAAGACCGGGCTGGGCCTGGCCCACGCCCTGGGACGTCCCATGCGACCCTGGAGCGCGTGTGCTGCCCTACGCCACGCCCTCGTCCGCCTGCGACTTCGGGTCACGCGGCATGAGACCTGCAGACGGCCAGCCTTGCCGAAGTCCCCTGGGTGGGCCCCGGCCTGGCTCGCTGTCCCACGTCACCGCTGGGAGCCGCTAGCGCTGTCCGTCCCACTCCACGGAGGGAGGACGCCGGGCCTGAACCACGTCCGTCCCGGCCGCTGCCGCGGGCACCACCGGTCTCTGCCGATCGTCACCCGTGTGTCTTCGCCGCACTGGACCACAGCTGTGAGTCTAACGGCTGCCCTGAGCCCTGAGTCTCCCTCGTGGGCCGTTGAAACAGAGGGCGGGCGCGGAGATGCCGACATGGTGTCCAGTCCCTGTCACGCAGGCCACCGTGTCTGGTCAGGCCTGACGCACGCGGACGACGCTGCCGATCGGACGGGCGGGACACAGGGCAGCTCGCTGCTGCGCGCCGGCTGCGTTTCCAACTTTGCTTCACGGTTCTTCTCTCAGCCTCTTCAGATCGGCTCGGAACTCCCCCCAGGGCATGGGCGAGGGGACGAGAGTGAGGCACACCGAGCGCGGCCCTGCTGGCCTGCTCGGGTCTTGGGGACAGCAGGGAGCTCCGCGTGGGGGGATGGGGCCCAGGTCGTCCAGCGTGAGCAGCAGCTTACTGTGCTGCTGCCGACTAAACACTGTGACTTTAAGCGAACGGGCTGTGTGTTCCCTTTTCTACTCTCTGTCTCTGGAACTTGGAATTTTTAGTGACTCAGGAAGTGTTAACCTTTGCTGTGTGTCGCATTCCGAGAACGAGATGTGGAAGTGCACGCAGCCCACAGTCTGCTAAGAACTCGCGATGAGGGAAAGTTGCACTGCTCCTCCCAGCGGTGGCCCTCTTCCCCTGTCACCGCAGCTGGTGGCCGTGAGGGCTCGGATGTCCCTCCCAGCCAGGTGGCCCGAAAGGAAATGTGGAGAAAGAGCCAGACCTCCTACATGGCCTCCTTCCTTTGAAAAGAAGACTCGGCCAGTCTCCAAAGCAGAGTCGATGAACCATCAGCAACCGTATTGTGCTGGTGCTGATGGTGGTGATGGTGATGGTGGTGATGGTGATGATGTTGATGATGATGGTGGTGATGGTGATGATCATGATGGTGCTGATGGTGGTGATGATGGTGATGGTGATGGTGATGGTGATGCTGCTGCTGCATGATTCTAACAGACAGACAGACAACACGTTGTCGACTCCCACGTCTCTCTCTGTGGGCCAAGTTTTAGGACCAGCACGTTGCTTCGCAATCTGCATCAGTCGGTGTTCTGCAGAGACACGGAGCCCGTGGAACGTGAGTCTGTGTGGAGAGACGCACGTGTCTCCGGGAGCAGGCTGCTGTGGCCGCGCAGGTCGAGCCGTCTATGCTCCGCAGGGGGGACTCGCGGGCCGCAGACCCCGGGGCAGGCGCCCGCTTCCGCAGGCCGTCTGGGCGCGGAATTCTTCCTAAGTGCGACCAGGGGTATCCCGCGGTGATACTCAATGGACGTGTCCTGCCACAGCACACCACGAACTGTCACCGCTCCGTTTCCTGCTGGACAGAGAGTCCTTCACCCTAACCACTGCAGACCCCCCAGAATCCGCTCAGAAAGCCCCTCCTTCACACGCCGCGCCCTGACAACCTCCAGGCACTCAGAGTCCAGGACCGCAGACAGACACACGCGTGTGTCCGTGTGGATGT
>NW_011889319.1:174912-177358 GCF_000151845.1 Pteropus vampyrus
GGGCACAAGTACCTTTGACGATGGGTGACCGTGATGCTGGGATGAGCGCGAGCATGACGGAGGGTGCCCGGGCCGCGTCCTCCGCCCAGCACGCAGGGAGGCGAGGGGATATGCCCACCTGCCGACGTCTGAGAAGCATCTGGAAATTATGTGTAACCATGTTTATGGCCAAAACGCAGAGCGCTTGTGAGGAACAGAAAGCTCCTTCCTCGCTTATGAAATCAGATGTTGACACCGCACTCAAGCTGAACGAAGGAACACGTGCAGCCTTCGAAGGGACCCAGCCAGGGGACCCCCCCAGGGGACTTCCACAGGGGATCCAACGAGGGGGCCAGTCGGACCTGCACGGTGGGGAGCGGAGCAGCCGGGGCTGCCACAGCCGTGGGGACGGTCTTCCAAGTCTGCTTGTATTCATTCTCGTGCAGCGTTTTGTTCCCAGAGCCGTGGAGGAAGGCGACGCTGGTCGATGTGCTGCGCATGCTGAGCCACGGGACCCCGTGCCTTGTCCCCGAGTGGCCTTCGCTGTGCTCATCTAAACAGCGAGCGGCCCCTCTCCGTGTCCTCGGCCTGGACGCTCATGCGTCTTCGCCCACCAGTGTTGGATGAAGCCCCGCCCACACAGGTGACCCCACAGCCGCTAGTGTCATGGTCGACACCAGCCTGGTGGCCTCCAAGGCCACCTCTGCTTGTGCTGGCTGCTGCTTCTAAGGAAGTCCTGCCTTCGGGAGGGGTGTCCCGAAGGCAGGACTTCCTTAGAAGTCCTTCCTTATTTCAGACAATAAAGGAAGCTTCGCCCAAGCCTGCCTGTGACGCCGCACTGTCCGGCTAAGCACAGCTACGGGGACAGGATGGGCCACCGCTGGGCTGGCCACCTGTTCACCCCCCACAGGCCACCAGGTGGGGACAGGAACTGTCAGCAGAAGGATCACGCGCTGTACTTCCCAGCTACACAGATGCTGCTCACGGTGTGTTTAGCATGCACTGCGGACGCCCACCGCGGCCTCTGCGAGTGAGCCCAGTGGGCCCTTGCTGGGGATGCGGTGACTAAGCACCGCATCCTGGTCCATGTGCACAGCCCGCTCTGATCCACCCACAGTGCTCATCCTGATCCCCACCGCATCCCGCCTCCTTCTCCATTTGAAACCCAACTCCCTGCGGGCAGAACCATCTTCCCTGTTTCACACGAACTTCACCCTGTGACCCTGTGACCCCCTGTGCCACACGGCCCCCCAGCACTCCACTTATACTGTCTGCTGCCTGCCCTGCACCGAGGTGCTCCTCCACGGGGGTCTTGCCCCCAGGGGACACGTGGCAGTATCTGGATACTTGGTCACAACCGGGGGGGGGGGGGGGGGTGCTCCTGGCATCTGGGGGGTGGAGACCACGGATGCCGCTCATCACCCTGCAGTGCTCAGTTGCCCCATGTCACAGTCATGAGCCCAGACGTCATTAGGGGAGATTGACAGACCCGGGTTTAGCAAGTGAGAGTCTGTGACTGTGTGTATCCATCTATCCATCATTTATCTGTCTATCCATCCTTCATCCATCCATGCATCCATCCATGCATCCATCCATCCATCCATCAACTGTCTATCCATCTATCATCTATCTATCGATCTATCCAGCTATCTATCTATCTGCCTCCCCGTCCTGCCCCGGACTCCTGGGACCCTGGCACCTGAGACCTGGAATAACCTGAGGCCCCGGGACACCTGCGTGGTGCTGTGGAGCCGGCGCATGACCGTAATGGCCGGGTCCGGGAACGCAGGTGGGCGTGCTGGGGTGACGCCCGCAGCGATGCTGCTGAGACGCGCAGGGGGACGCGCGCGCTCAGTGTCGTTGGCAGGGGTGGGGACATGGGGACACAGGCACCACGTATGCTCTGGAGGGACCCGCCACAAGATACCGCCCTCCAAATGTCCCTGGCTATGGTTAGCGAGCTCCCCAAAGCGACGCCCCCGGACACGGATCGCGCCCGCTGTGGCGCACAGCGCGGGCTCAGGGGCGCGTCCACGTCGCAGGGGACCCAGACTGGACACTGAGGCCGGGGACTTGCAGCTTTCACAGGCCACGTCCAAGGACGCGCCCGTGACCCACGGGCCCAAACCCGACACCAGCATGGTGCAGGGCGGTCGCGCGGGGCCCCGCAGGGCCACAGGGCTGTTTGGCGCTGAGCGGCGCGGTCTTTGGGGACCCCTAACCCGGATTCTGCGGCGTAACGCACGCGCAGTGAAGCAGAGCTGTGGCATGTCCCGACACGGGCCGTCCCGACACCAACGACCCACTGTCCACGCCACGGAGCCCCCGCGACAGGCCAGGCGCCACCCCCGGTCAGCCGTGCCACACACGGACCATAAATCAGGGCTCCCGCGCCCCTCCCCAGCGCCGGTCACTTCACAGAACTGCGCACAAATCTCAGAAAAGCGCCGCGCGCACCCCACGGTCC
>NW_011889319.1:178638-179826 GCF_000151845.1 Pteropus vampyrus
CCCGCGCCCCTCCCCAGCGCCGGTTACTTCACAGAACTGCGCACAAATCTCAGAAAAGCGCCGCGCGCACCCCACGGTCCACTGTGCAGGGTGAGCCCCAGGGACCCGGGGAGGAGACCCCAGGGCGGTCCGGGAAAAGGACCCTGAGCTCTGTCCGGTCCCACACGTGACACCGGGGTTCATGGGACGGCTCAGGTTCCCACGCGGCAGAGTCTTGGTTCACAGCAGACGCGGCCGCGTGCGACCTCATCCCGCGCCCCTGACTCCCACGCGTCCTTTGTCCGCCCCGTCGCGGATCCCGCTACGCACGAATGACGTCGTCACGTTCTGACGTCAAGGTACTTTATTTCGTGACAGTATCTGGGCTCAGTTATGCAGGGGACAGCAGTGTCACAGATCCGTGTGTCCGGCCCCGGGGGATGCGGGCGGGAGGGAAGGACACCTGAACCACCGAAATATTTGGCCGACCACGGGGAAGGCTAGAAGGGACATTACATGGTCAGGTTGCATGCGTGTTGCACTTTTCAAAAACATAACAATTTTAAAGAAAAAAAATAGAGAGCCCTATAAATGCCACACACATGGACATATACGTACATGCACACACATGCGCACACACGCAGTGCACACACATGCAGACACACATGCACACATGCATACACATACACGCACACATATGCACATGCGCGCACACACAGCCACACACACACGCACGCGTCT
Source organism: Pteropus vampyrus (assembly GCF_000151845.1). Lineage (NCBI taxonomy): Eukaryota > Metazoa > Chordata > Mammalia > Chiroptera > Pteropodidae > Pteropus > Pteropus vampyrus. The sequence goes on from NW_011889319.1 coordinate 179,359, forward strand.
AGGGTGACGCAGACGTAGCAGCGTCGCTGGTGCTCGCCATGGGTTCTGCCACCTCCTCCACGGTCAGGAGGTCTTCGATGTCCCCTTTCCCGGCAGCTGGTGCGAATGTCTCCCAGGCGTCCTAGGGAGGAGACCACGGGTGGCCGTCGCCTTTTCAGGAGCCGGGGGAGCTGGCCACGGGGGCAGGGGACAGGTGTCTGAGGCAGAGCTGCGTGGGTGAACTTGTAGGGGATCGAGGGCAGGACTGGCCGCGGGGAGGCCTTGGGAAGGGACGTCCAAGATGGGGAGTGGCAGATGCAGAGGTCCTGGAGCAAGACGGAGCTCAGAAAAACGGACAGCAAAGTGGCTCGTCCTGCCCCAAGGACGTGGGCAAGCCCTCGGCGTCCCGGGGAGCCAGGCTCCGGGGAGGGGCTGACGGCGTGGGCTGATGAGAAGGAACCGAGGTGTCCAGGCCAAGGGCACGGGGAG
>NW_011889319.1:179876-180428 GCF_000151845.1 Pteropus vampyrus
GTGCAGCGTGAGCCCCAGGGACCTGGGGAGGAGACCCCAGGGCGGTCCGGGGAAAGGACCCCGAGCTCTGTTCGGTCCCCCACGTGACACCGGGGGTCGCGGGACGGCTCAGGTTCCCACGCGGCGGAGTCTTGGTTCACAGCAGACGCAGCCGCGTGCGACCTCGACCCGAGCCCGACTCCCATGCATCCTTCGCCTGCCCCGTCGTGGATCCCGCCACGCACGAATGACGTCGTCACGTTCTGACGTCAAGGTACTTTATTCCGTGACAGTATCTGGGCTCAGTTATGCAGGGGACAGCAGTGTCACAGATCCGTGTGTCCGGCCCCAGGGGATGCGGGCGGGAGGGAAGGACACCTGAACCACCGAAATATTTGGCCGACCACGGGGGAGGCTAGAAGGGACATTACATGGTCAGGTTGCATGCGCGTTGCACTTTTCAAAAACATAACAATTTTAAAGAAAAAAAATAGCCCTATAAATGCCACACACATGGACATACACGTACATGCACACACATGCGCACACACGCAGTGCACACACATGCAGACA
>NW_011889319.1:180478-182126 GCF_000151845.1 Pteropus vampyrus
AAGCCCTCGGCGTCCCGGGGAGCCAGGCTCCGGGGAGGGGCTGACGGCGTGGGCTGATGAGAAGGAACCGAGGTGTCCAGGCCAAGGGCACGGGGAGTGGGAGGGAACCCGGGGCACGTGGCAGGGCAGTGGACAGCACCCCGTGCGGGCGGCCAGAGACAGAGCCGGGGCTGGCAGCAGGGGGATGGGGGGGCCCAGTCCCAGGGAGACCGCGGCATGTCCCCAGGGGCTGTTGAGAGCGGACGTCACCCTGTCCTCTGTCCTTCTCCGTCCTCTCTGTGCACGTGCTCCGTGAGGTCAGCTGAGACCCCTTCCTGTGTCTCTGTTCTACATCTGTCTCTCCTTATCTACTGTCTATCTACTATCGGTCTATTTATCGATATCGATGTATCCATCTATCTATCTATTCTATGTCTACCTCTCTATCTATCTGTCATCCATATCTATCATCTGTCCATCAGGTATCATATATTTATCTATCAATCATCTATCATTATCTGTCTATCATCCGCGTCTGTCTATCATCCGTGTCTGCCTATCATCCATATCTGTCTGTCATCCGTGTCTGTCTGTCTGTCCATCATCTATCCGTCTATTATTCTTCGTCTTCCTTTCAGACTCTCTCTCTTTTCAATCTTTTCTCATCTTTTCTCCTGCTTCTCTCTCCCCCACCCCAATTTCCCCAGACAGCTGAGGAAGAAGGCGTGACCTCTGACCCGGGGACGATGCCAGTGAGCAGGGGGAGGGATTGCAGCCACACCCCGTGGGCCCCCCAGTGGGACGTGGAGGAGACTGCAGGACACGTGCAGGGTGGCCGTGCCCCTCCCCACGCGGGCCCCCCACTGTGCACCCGCCACACACACCTGGTCGGGCTGACGACTGTCGTTAAGCTTGTCTTTGATCTGCGGAATGGGCGGGAACAGACGGCGCCCCCTGCACAGCCTAGTGAGCCGGGAAGAGCGGAGAAGTCACCCAGCGCCCGGTTCCGCCTGGGCGGAAGCAGGACACGGCGAGCCCCGGGGCCGAGCATCCGGCTCCGCTGTCCGGAGCTTTTCCACTTAGGAGTCACAGAGGGTGAACTGCAAGCTCAGGTCACTGAGAAGGCCGGGGACACACGGGCCCGCGGAGGGACCGCCACCAGGCTCTGTCGCTCCGGGCCGGGGAGAGGTGGGGGCTGTGCCCAGTCCTGGCCGCTCAGGGGGTGCGGGCTCCCGGGGGTGAAAGGCGGGGCCGGGAAGGCGGGGTCGCTCCCTCCCACGCACACGGGAGGCCTGCGGCTTCCGATCTGGCGGCCGCGAGTCCGCGCGCCCGCTTCGCGCGCTCTGCGGTGCTTTCCCCTGCCGGGGCCGGAGCAGCGCGTTGCGCTTCGGCAAAGCGCCGGGGACCCGCCGCCTTTTCCAGGGGTGTTTTCCCTTCTCCCGACGGCAGAGGCGCCCCCGACTCTCCGTTTGTGCCGAGCCTATCGGTTGCCCCCGAAGGCACCATGTTCCGGCCCCAAAACCCAGAACCTTTGAAAGTGGCCTTATTCGGGACAGATTTTCGCGGATGGAAGTGAAGGGTCTCAGACGAGTCCTCCTGGAGCAGGTGGCTCTAAACCCAGGGACAGTGTCCTCATAAGGGACAGTAGGGGAGACACGGGCACAGAGGT
>NW_011889319.1:190171-191406 GCF_000151845.1 Pteropus vampyrus
GGGGGGTGGCAGATGCAGAGGTCCTGGAGCAGGACGCAACTCTGAGAAAAAGTGACAAGGTGGCTCGTCCTGCCCCAAGGACGTGGGGAAGCCCTCGGCGTCCCGGGGAGCCAGGCTCCGGGGAGGGGCTGACGGCGTGGGCTGATGAGAAGGAACCGAGGTGTCCGGGCCAAGGGCACGGGGAGCGGGAGGGGAGCCGGGGCACGTGGCACGGCAGTGGACAGCACCCCGTGTGGGCGACCAGAGACAGAGCCGGGGCTGGCAGCAGGAGGACGGCGGGGCCCTGTCCCGGGGAGACCGCGGCATGTCCCCAGGGGCTGTTGGGAGAGGACGTCACCCTGTCCTCTGTCCTTCTCCGTCGTATCTGTGCACGTGCTCCGTGAGGTCAGCTGAGACCCCTTCCTGTGTCTCTGTTCTACGTCTGTCTCTCCTTATCTATCGTCTATCTACTATCGGTCTATTTATCAATATCTATGTATCCATCTATCTATCTATTCTATGTCTATCTCTCTGTCATCCATATCTATCATCTGTCCATCAGGTATCATATATTTATCTATCAATCATCTATCATTATCTGTCTATCATCCTTGTCTGTTTGTCTATCATCTACCCATCTATTATTCTCCGTCTTCCTTTCAGACTCTCTCTTTTCGATCTTTTTTCATCTTTTCTCCTGCTTCTCTCCCCCCCACCCCAATTTCCCCAGACAGCTGAGGAAGAAGGCGTGACCTCTGACCCCGGGATGATGCCAGTGAGCAGGGGGAGGGATTGCAGCCACACCCCGTGGGCCCCCCCAGTGGGACGTGGAGGAGACTGCAGGACACGTGCAGGGTGGCCGTGCCCCTCCCCACGCGGCCCCTCACTGCGCACCCGCCACACACACCTGGTCGGGCTGACGACTGTCGTTGTCTTTGATCTCAGGAATGGGCGGGAACAGACGGCGCCCCCTGCACAGCCTAGTGAGCCGGGAAGAGCGGAGAAGTCACCCAGCGCCCGGTTCCGCCTGGGCAGAAGCAGGACACGGCGAGCCCCCGGGCCGAGCATCCGGCTCCGGTGTCCGGAGCTTTTCCATTTAGGAATCACAGAGGGTGAACTGCAAGCTCAGGTCACTGAGAAGGCCGGGGACACACGGGCCCGCGGGGGTGAAAGGCGGGGCCGGGAAGGCGGGGTCGCTCCCTCCCACGCACACGGGAGGCCTGCGGCTTCCGATCCGGCGGCCGCGAGTCCGCGCG
>NW_011889319.1:191456-191817 GCF_000151845.1 Pteropus vampyrus
GGACAGTAGGGGAGACACGGGCACAGAGGTGAAGCCACGTGCAGACGGAGGCAGAGACGGGAGGGACGCGGCCACCAGCCCGGAGATGCTTGGGGTCCCCAGAAGCTGGGAGAGGCAGGCAGGACTCTCCCCTGGGGCCTGTGGAGGGAACGAGGCCCTGGGACACCCGATGTCACCCCGCCGGCCCCCAGGACGGGGAAAGCGTGACTTTCCGTTGTGTTAAGCCCCCCGGGTTGTGGTCAGGTGACCTCGCAGTCACAGGAAGGAGAGACTTTCCTTCACGTGACTGACTGTGAGGCGGGCGCTCTGTCCGCGTCCCCGGCACTGATCCCTGTTCCTTTCTGCTGCCACACGCAGCGTC
>NW_011889319.1:192511-193181 GCF_000151845.1 Pteropus vampyrus
TCTCCGTTTGTGCCGAGCCTATCGGTTGCCCCAGAAGGCACCATGTTCCGGCCCCAAACCCCAGAACCTTTGAAAGTGGCCTCATTCGGGACAGATTTTCGCGGATGGAAGGGAAGGGTCTCAGACGAGTCCTCCTAGAGCAGGTGGCTCTAAACCCAGGGACAGTGTCCTCATAAGGGACAGTAGGGGACACACAGACGCAGAGGTGAAGCCACGTGCAGACGGAGGCAGAGACGGGAGGGACGCGGCCACCAGCCCGGAGACGCTTGGGGCCCCCAGACGCTGGGAGAGGCGGGCAGGACTCTCCCCTGGGGCCTCTGGAGGCAGCGAGGCCCTGGGACACCCGATGTCACCCCGCCGGCCCCCAGGACGGGGAAAGCGTGACTTTCCGTTGTGTTAAGCCCCTGGGGTTGTGGTCAGGTGACCTCGCAGTCACAGGAAGGAGAGACTTTCCTTCACGTGACTGACTGTGAGGCGGGCGCTCTGTCCGTGTCCCCGGCACTGATCCCTGTTCCTTTCTGCTGCCACACGCAGCGTCCCTGGGGAGCAGGCGGATGTCCCCCCACACGCGGCCACAGCACAGCGTCGCCCCCTGGCGCCCATGTGCCGTGAGTACAGGCGACTGCGAGCAGTGGACGGCTCAGCGCGCTGCGCAGGCGCACATCACGCC
>NW_011889319.1:193231-193541 GCF_000151845.1 Pteropus vampyrus
GCTGACCGCTATGTAACAGTCGCGGGCGTTGGGTGGCTGGGGACCGCGCGTGTAGAAATGCGGGGAACAGTGAAAGCGTTTGGGAAAAAAAAAGCGTGGAGGACGTGGGGGAAGGGCGCTGTGAAGGTGACGGACACGGCAGTGAGGACAGGGGACAGGCGGCACCCCGGCCCGTCTGCTGGTCGTGTGGTTCCTGGAACATCTCTCCCCTAAGGAGGAGGAGACACACCCGGTTTTGACGTCGGCGTTGTCCTGAGCGGACACCGACCGCGGCCAGCGCTGTCGGCTGTGGCTGGGAGTGACTGACTGT
>NW_011889319.1:193719-194010 GCF_000151845.1 Pteropus vampyrus
GCAGACGACGGTCCCCAAGACCACAAGCACGTAGACGTACACAAACCTGCCTCCCGATTCCTGGGAGCCTGCAGAGAGAGAGGGACACGCAAGGGACCCCATGGGGCCAGGTGTGTTTTCCCTTCTCGCGACGGCAGAGGCGCCCCCGCACGGCCACCTCGCTGTCTGCTTACCCCACAGCTAAGAAAAAATGCAGGAGCCGCACGGAAACCTCGAGAAAAAGCTGCAGAAAGATGCTGGGGACACAGAACGTGCCCCCAAGTGTGCGGTCTCAAAGCGCACGGGGTCAGC
>NW_011889319.1:195335-195911 GCF_000151845.1 Pteropus vampyrus
AGAAAAAGCTGCAGAAAGATGCTGGGGACACAGAACGTGCCCCCAAGTGTGCGGTCTCAAAGCGCACGGGGTCAGCTGACAACCGCATGACCCCCGGAGCGGCAGGCCAGCCTGCAGCCCGACCCATGGACGCAGGACGCGCTGCTGGGCGGAGCGCAGACGAGGCTGGCCTCACGCCCTGGCGGCCTCCTCGTCTGCTATTCGTGTGGAATCGACACTTTCACAGTTAATGTCGTCTTTTCGGAATTGAGCACGTGTCGTATTTCGTATCGAAAAATCCAATGAAAAACCCCATTTCTGTGGGAACCGACATAAGCAAATGCAGCGTCTGCTTCGCCAAGATGTTTATATCGTTATGAGTGGAATGTGCGTTCTTAGAAAAAACTCTGCGTTAGAGACCACCTAGGAAGGCCAGGTGCCGCAGGCGTAAAAAACAAAAAAATAAGAGATCCTTGCAATCTGTGAGGTCAACCAAGGGTTGCCTCACCTAAAAAAAAACATTAAATGTAAAAAAAAAAAATATACGGGGGCTTATTCTAGACAACAAGCTAAGTAGATGTGAATAAAAGTCACTTG
>NW_011889319.1:195961-197241 GCF_000151845.1 Pteropus vampyrus
GGACAGTGTGCAGAAACTCAGCCTTCTGAGCGTCTTGCTGTGGCTCAAGGACAGATGCCGGCCACCGGGGTCTTCGCGGAGGGTCTTGGGACACCTACCGAACGTGACGGGCTGGCTCCAGGCACTCCACTGCTGGACCCGGGTGTCCGCGGCCCTGATCCTCAGCGTGTGTGCGGCTCTGGGCTGCGGGCTCAGCAGGTGGTACTTGTTCCCCAAATCACCCGGCAGCTCAATCTTTGCAGAGAACAGAGATTTAGGGGGACTCGTCGCCCGCGTCGCAGGACAGATACGGCTGGCGTGTCCAGCTAAAGCGGGCGAGGGGCTCGGGGGAAAAAAACGGGATAATCTGCCACGAAACCCACACCGCTTCATCGAGGTTCGGGCTATCCGCACTCCATAGAAATGCGGGCTTCCCAGCGTTAACATCTGTCGTCAGCCGCTGGGGACTTTGCAGGTGGCAGGTGAGTCCCCGCCAGCAGCGACTCAGCCGCCCGCCCGACCGGCAGCCCTGGGAGTCGAGGGTGGTTCCCGGAGATGAGGGTTATTAGGCCCCGATGGTGGACGCAGAACTAGCAGCAAAAGTTGTTCCGAGAATCGAGTCCAACCTCCTCAGTGAACAGAGCAGGAAGGTAAGGCCACAGGGCTGGTGACACTTAGAAAACGCCACCCAAAGGAACTTTGAGGATCTATCTGTTGAGGTATTTTGAAAGAAAAAATAATGTGTCTTTCTCACTCAAAGGGACATTTTCTTGAGCCGCATGGATGGAGGAGCAATAAGCCGTGTCAGCCGTGGGATGTGACGATCTCAGCTAATGTCCACGCACGGGGCGCGACAAATCGGCCGAGAGGAGACTCCTGTAGCCGGGGTCCTGGGAGGACCCTGCACCGTGACGGGCTGGTTTCCAGGGACACCGCTGTCCCCAGTGCATGTCACCGTCCCCGGTGCGTGTCACCATCCCCACCCTGTCACCGCCGGGCCCAGCGAGCCTTTTCTCTGGTGCTGTAACGGAGGCCGCAGGCTGAGCTGCGGGGCTCACATTTCCGGTCAGGGCTTGGACTCACCAGTTGGCTTCTAGCGCGCTCCACATCGTCCTGGAAAAACAGTAAAACAGAAAAACGGAAAACGTTCACTTGCGCCCGTCTCGAAGGCCTCACCGGCTTTCCACCACGGTCCCCTTTCAGTGCGGTCAGGGGACCCGCACCCGCGTGGCCGAGGGCAGGGTGCCGACTCGGTGACCTTTGGGACCCGGGAGTCACCGCACGGGGCCGGCGGCTGTGCG
>NW_011889319.1:197291-199268 GCF_000151845.1 Pteropus vampyrus
AAGGGACCCCATGGGGCCAGGTGTGAGCGCACGGCCACCTCGCTGTCTGCTTACCCCACAGCTAAGAAAAAATGCCAGAGCCGCACGGAAACCTCGAGAAAAAGCTGCAGGAAGATGCTGGGGACACAGAACGTGCCCCCAAGTATGCGGTCTCAAAGCGCACGGGGTCAGCTGACAACCGCGTGACCCCCGGAGCGACAGGCCAGCCTGCAGCCCGACCCACGGACGCTGGACGCGCTGCTGGGCGGAGCGCAGACGAGGCTGGCCTCACGCCCTGGCGGCCTCCCCGTCTGCTATTCGTGTGGAACCCACACTTTCACAGTTAATGTCGTCTTTTCACAATGGAGCACGTGTCGTATTTCGTATCGAAAAATCCAATGAAAAACCCCACTTCTGTGGGAACCGACATAAGCAAACGCAGCGTCTGCTTCGCGGAGATGTTACAATCGTTACGGGTGGAATGTGCGTTCTTACAAAAAACTCTGCGTTAGAGACCACCTAGGAAGGCCAGGCGCCGCAGGCGTAAAAAATAAAAAATAAGAAATCCTTGCAATCTGTGAGGTCAACCAAGGGTTGCCTCTCCTAAAAAAAAACATTAAAAACAAAAAGCATTAATTGTAAAAAAAAAAAAAACACGGGGTCTTATTCTAGACAACAAGCTAAGTAGATGTGAATAAAAGTCACTTGGAACTGTCTCCTTGGAAACGTCTGTTCTTTCTTTTCCCCCTTTTGCCTGTTTTTTAACCCGTTTTTAAGTCACGCTGCCGGCGCTTTTCGCTGACTTCCGCGAGTGCTTTGTGTGTTTCCCATACTGCGCGCCTCTGCGACAGGCGGCCGCCCACGTTCCCTCCCTTCTTCAGGGTCGTCTTTTCTCTGTCTTGAGGGCGCCCTTGAACGTACGGTTTTTTATTTTTACAAGGTCAAGTGCACCGATTTTGCTTCGTTCGTTGTGCCCCCTTTCTGTGCCCTACCTAAACACTCGGTGTCACATCCGAGATTGCAGATCGATGGTGTGCTGTACCCGGCTGTCCCTTCCAGAGCATGAAGTATGGCTGAGCATCTGGGCCCTAAAAATTCTACGCTGACCGCTATGTAACAGTCGCGGGCGTTGGGTGGCTGGGGACCGCGCGTGTAGAAATGTGGGGAACAGTGAAAGCGTTTGGGGAAAAAAAAAAAGCGTGGAGGACGTGGGGGAAGGGCGCTGTGAAGGTGACGGACACGGCAGTGAGGACAGGGGACAGGCGGCAGCCCGGCCGGTCTGCTGGTCGTGTGGTTCCTGGAACATCTCTCCCCTGAGGAGGAGGAGACACACCCGGTTTTGACGTCGGCTTTGTCCTGAGTGGACACCGACCGCGGCCAGCGCTGTCGGCTGTGGCTGGGAGTCACTGACTGTCTCCCTCTGGGGCGCAGGGGACCTTTGGAAGGCTGCCGGCTTGTCCCTGCCTTTGGCGATCGGTGGGGTCCAGGTCATTAGCCTCTACTAAGTGCCAGGGAAAGAGGGTCACAGGGGACAGTGTGCAGAAACTCAGCCTTCTGAGCGTCTTGCTGTGGCTCAAGGACAGATGCCGGCCACCGGGGTCTTCGCGGAGGGTCTTGGGACACCTACCAAACGTGACGGGCTGGCTCCAGGCACTCCACTGCTGGACCCGGGTGTCCGCGGCCCTGATCCTCAGCGTGTGTGCGGCTCTGGGCTGCGGGCTCAGCAGGTGGTACTTGTTCCCCAAATCACCCCGCAGCTCTATCTTTGGAGAGAACAGAGATTTAGGGAGACTCGTCGCCCACATTGCAGGACAGGTACGGCTGCCGTGTCCAGCTGAAGCGGGCGAGGGGCTCGGGGGGAAAAAAACAGGATAATCTGCCACGAAACCCACACCGCTTCATCGCGGTTCGGGCTATCGCGCTCCATAGAAATGCGGGCTTCCCGGCGTTAACATCTGTCGTCAGCCGCTGGGGACTTTGCAGGTGGCAGGTGAGTCC
>NW_011889319.1:199425-199756 GCF_000151845.1 Pteropus vampyrus
TCACCTCACCTATTGTCCTCAACCAGAGAAAAGAGTCAAAAAACTGGATTTTCGCGTGTCGGCTGGTGCCATTCACCAGGAAGTACGCCTCAGATTCCCATGACGACACGTCTGGCATGTGACAGCCCACGTGGGTGCCCGACTCCCGAACGTAGTGAGGACACTCTCTCCCCCACTGCTTCCTGTAACGTGTCGAGTGTTCAGACAACAGTGTTTGTTTTTGTTTTCTGTTTTCTTTCTTTACTAGATTTCTCACGGTCGTGTCCCCGAGGTCAACACTTACTCTGAGTCCTGGACATACAGAAAATACTGCACGTCGTCAGGGGCCGCT
>NW_011889319.1:199806-200171 GCF_000151845.1 Pteropus vampyrus
CAGAGCAGGAAGGTAAGGCCACAGGGCTGGTGACACTTAGAAAACGCCACCCAAAGGAACTTTGAGGATCTATCTGTTGAGGTATTTTGAAAGAAGAAATAATGTGTCCTTCACACTCGAAGGGACATTTTCTTGAGCCACATGGATGGAGGAGCAATAAGCCGCGTCAGCCGTGGGATGTGACGAACTCAGCTAATGTCCACGCACGGGGCGTGACAAATCGGCCGAGAGGAGACCCCTGTAGCGGGGGTCCTGGGAGGACCCTGCACAGTGACGGGCTGGTTTCCAGGGACACCGCTGTCCCCAGTGCATGTCACCGTCCCCGGTGCGTGTCACCATCCCCACCCTGTCACCGCCGGGCCCAG
>NW_011889319.1:200221-200547 GCF_000151845.1 Pteropus vampyrus
TTTCTCACGGTCGTGTCCCCGAGGTCAACACTTACTCTGAGTCCTGGACATACAGAAAATACTGCACGTCGTCAGGGGCCGCTTGGCCCTTTGTCCAGCTGCAGTTCATGAAATTCACGTTGTAGATGAAGCAGGAGAAGCTCTGTGCGGCTGTGCCTTCCTGACCTGGGGAGAGGCAGAAACAGGGTCGTTTTCGCCGGAAGGTTGACAGGAGGTGGAGCGGCCGGCTTTGTGGTGTGCACGTCCCCCGCATCGCAGAGGCGCGTGCATGCCAAACATCCGTGGCATCCTGCGCAAAATGAAAGTGGGAACCCTTCCAAGCTCAT
>NW_011889319.1:200704-201999 GCF_000151845.1 Pteropus vampyrus
CCACCAACTCGTTCCCGGGGCCCGGCACGGCGGGACGGGCGGGGACTGTCGCGGAGGGTTCCGCGTGCTAGGCAGGGGCAGCATCCGTGCGCCTTCAGCTGTGTGGACTCGGGGCCCCGGTGGGTGGCGGGGAATTACCCCGCGTGATGGACGTGTGGGGAACGGGGCACACGCGGGGCCAACACGGCCATGATGCCTGCACGGTGACTGGGGGACTGCGGTGTCCCTCGACCCCACTGCAGGACCCCGCAGCTAATGGGGCGGCCTGCCGGTCCCCCACGCTGGTTTCGCTGTGACTCGAATCTGTGATCGGACCCTTCCAGGCTCTCTTTGGACCGCTTGGCCGAGAGAGGCCTCTCCTGGGACTACACCTCGGGGAATCCGCTTGCAGGTTGAGGGGCACCTCAGGGGGGACCCCACACGGATGGGTGGCTCAGAGCAAACAGAGCCCCTCTGCGTCCGCAGTTCTGTGGGTTCTCTAGCCCACGAACCCCACGAACCCCGTGCCTCTGATTTTACGGCAGCTTTGGGACTCTTTGGTATAAACGACACTGTCAAAAAGCACGGGGCATGAAAAGACCAGGATTCTCTCTCAGAGCTTGGCCACCACGCCTGCCACCTGCCCAGGTACATATAGCATGAGATCCGCCACCAGCTGAGCCGGCAGCGGTGGCGCCCACGGCGATAACCGGGTCAAGGGCAGTTCCTGCATCGTGCTGCCCACCTTCCCGGTGACTCTCCCGCCCGCGAAGAACAAACGCCAGCACTCTGGCTAAGTGAGAGGGGCCACGGGTCTTGAGAATTCTTCAGGGAGTGCTCGCAAGGTCGCTGCGCAGAATTTGCACGCACGTGTGTGCCCGCGCGTGGGGAGGACACTGAGCGGCCTGGGGGACGTCACTCCGTGCTTGCACGGTCTGCTCCACAGTCCGCCTGCTTTTATTTTCCTCAGCTGGCTTCTCTCTCACTAGGGGAGACACTGCACCCCCCACATGAAGCAAGAGAGAGCGGTGCCTGCTACATCGTGGGGATGTTCGCAGAGCAGCCAGCAGCCCCCACCTCCTGGTCTGACCGTCCACCCTTTTGTCCTGAGGGGCCTTTGCTGGTAGTTCCAGGCTGTGGGGTCATGGGAAAGGTCTTTGCTTCCTGGGAGGCAGGCAGCCATGCAGTCACATGTCACTGTGTTCAAGCCAAAATAAAAACAGGTGAGACCCTTGGTTGGGCCTCAGCCCTGGGCGTGTGGCCATAATCTTCCCTACGATCAAAATAAACCATCAAAAACAACAACAAAAACAAAA
>NW_011889319.1:204048-204506 GCF_000151845.1 Pteropus vampyrus
TGACACACAGGACCCACGACTGTAGGACTGGAAGAAAACCCTGAGGAAAGGCGTCTCGGCCTCGGTCTTGGCGACTGTTTTTTGGAGATGACACCAAAGCATGCGCGAGAAAATCGAAAACAGACGGCCGGGGTTGCAGCCGCGAGTGAGACCCCGCACGGCAAAGGGACAACCGGCGGGGCAGAGGCCCCTGCGGGAGGCGGAGAACGTCCGCACGCCACGGGCACCTGCTGAGCGGCTCCTGGGCAAGACCACGCGGGATTTCAACACCTCGACGCAACGATGATTAAAAACTCTGCGTTGTCCTCTTAGAAAACGGGCAAAAGATCCAAAGAGACGTTTTTTGTCACCAAGGAGACATACAGTTGTCTAACACGTCCGTGAACACCTGCTCAGTGTCACTAATCATCGGGGACGTGCACATCAAAACCACGGGGACACATCCCCCCACAGGTCGG
>NW_011889319.1:205156-205861 GCF_000151845.1 Pteropus vampyrus
GGAAGAAGGAAAACCATCTCTGTCTGCAGGTGATATGATCCTATAGGTAGAAAACCCTTAAGACTAAACAAACAAACAAACAAACACCAAACAATAAAAAATTAAATAAAAGTAAAGATAAAGTAGAATAGAATAAAATAAATAAAATAAAAACAATAAAATAAAACAATGTAGAATAGAATAAAATACAAAACAAAATAAAGTAGACTAGAGCCAAATAAATAAAATAGATAAAATATGAAATAAAATATAAATAAATAAAATAAAATAAAGTAGAATGGAGTAAAATAAATTAAATAAACAATATGAAATATAGAATCAAATAAAGATAAATAAAAGAAAATAAGGTAGAATAGAATAAAGTAAATTGAAAACAAAATAAAATAAAATGACGAAACAGGAAACGGCCGTGGGGGGCGATGGGTGTTAAGTAGCTGGACTGTGACAGTCACTTCACGATGTGCACAGGTAACAAAAGCTCGAGTCCTTCACCTTAAACATGTACAATTCTGATCTTCCAATCACGTGTCGAGGAAGCTGAAAAGGGGGGTTCCCTCCGAATGCAGTGGGGTGCAGAAGATGAGGTGAGGAGCTGTCCTACCTGTGCTCGTGTAGAAGAGTCTCTCTGTGGTCTGTCTCTGGCCTACGATGTTTGTCACGATGAACAAGATCCCCGCGTGGAGGACGTAGTGCCCGAAGGAACAC
>NW_011889319.1:205911-206903 GCF_000151845.1 Pteropus vampyrus
TGTAGAAGAGTCTCTCTGTGGTCTGTCTCTGGCCTACGATGTTTGTCACGATGAACAAGATCCCCGCGTGGAGGACGTAGTGCCCGAAGGAACACGAGCATGGATAACGGTGGAGCTAGAAAGGGGCGAGCGGCTGCTGAGCCAGACGACACTGTCCCCCCTTCCCGCTTCGTGGGGCTTGCTCTGACACCGACCGTGACGCCACCCGCCTTCGGCCTGACCTCTCCCCCATGCCCGGCCCTGGCTCCCGGTGGAGGTCCCCACGCCAACCTGCAGGGGGGACCCCAACTCGATCGCCCTCCCTGTCACTGCGGATTTTGCTGAAATGCAGATTCTGGGCCAGGAGGCTGAGATGCTGTGTTTCTAACGCGTTGTCGAGGGATGCGGGTAGAAGCCACTCTGAGCAGCGAGATCCCGTCCCACCGGCCTCGGCGAGGAGCTCGAGGCGCTGCCGTCTACGTCACTGCGTTTCCTTGTCCTGTCTCAGAGCCACGGCCTGCCGTGGGCGTCACGGCTGCGCTGTCCCCGAGTCGGCCTGTGGACCTCGTTTCCATTTCTCTCTCGGGGCGAAGTGTGCCCTGTCTGCGCAGGTGAAGTGTGCCCTTCCACGCAGCAGAAGGCTGCTGTGGGCTGGGGACAGGCGGCTCCTTTCCCTAAGCAGCTGAAGGGGCACGGGGTCTGAAAGCCACCGAAGAGACGGGGTGCCTCCCCCGTCACAGTTACACAGCACGTCGACCCCGAGTCGTCCCTGGAAATTCAGGGAGCGTCGGGGAGTTCACTTGGGGTCTGTGCCTGCTGCTCTGGGCCCCCGTTCTGCGCTCCAGCCACATTCCTGTGCTCGGGTGGCTGAACGTCCCTGAGCATCCCACGTCCCCTGGGGGCCTGCAGCCTCTGCAACTCTGTCCTCACGGAAGCTCAGAGCTCGGACTCCTCCCCTGCGAGCACGTCTGCTGCCCCCTCCCCCGTTTAGTGTCAGATGGTTCCCAGGGAAC
>NW_011889319.1:208003-208507 GCF_000151845.1 Pteropus vampyrus
CCTGAGCGTCCCACGTCCCCTGGGGGCCTGCAGCCTCTGCAGCTCTGTCCTCACGGAAGCTCAGAGCTCGGACTCCTCCCCTGCGAGCATGTCTGCTGCCTCCTCCCCCGTTTAGTGTCAGATGGTTCCCGGGGAACGTCTCGGTCCCGCAGACAGTCAGGCCACCGGCGGCCACGTCTTGCTCACGGGCCGGCACGTCCCTGGGGCAGGTGCAGCACTTGCTGCGGCCCGTGTCCCGTGTCCCGTGTCCCGGGCAGTGTTTGTCACTGCTATCCGCTGCTGTCTGATTCTAACAGGAGGAGATCTGTGTAGGGCCGGGGTCCCCAAGCCCCGTCCGTGGGCCGGTCCCGGCCGCTGGCCTGTCAGGAACCGGGCCGCATAGCCGGAGGTGAGCGGCGGGGAGCGAGCAAAGCGTCACCTGCGTTCGCGTTCGCTGCCCGGCGCCGGCATCGCCGCCTCGGCTCCACCTCAGGTCAGCGGACTCTAGATTCTCACAGGAGCCCG
>NW_011889319.1:209252-211389 GCF_000151845.1 Pteropus vampyrus
AGGATGCAATGAGACGAGATGGACATAACGGGGTGCATCCCCAGACGCCCCCAGTTGCCGGGGTCCCCGACACAGGCGCGGCCAACGGGGTCGGCACACGCTAACTCACCTGCGGGCTCCTGGATCAGCAGGAACGCCGGCTCCAGCAGCATCGAGAGCAGCACGGCCATGGCCACGGGCCCCATGGCACCTCTCAGGGGATGGCAGGCGCTGGTGGCAGAGGGTGACGTTTAGAGGAGATGAAGTCTCCAGGGTCCCTGGCGGGTGGCGCACCCGGGGAGCTGCGCCGTGCTCACGCCGAACCCAGGACACCCGCACGCCCCGTCTCCTCGGTCCAGTTTCTCATATCTGTGAGGTTCCTTGGCCATGCGTGCACTCCACACTGTCCCGGGCCATGGCCGCTGTCCGTCCCGTGCTGGGTCCCAGGCAGAGCAGAGGCTGAAAGGGTCTGCTGTGCACTGCGATGTCGTCTGCAGCCTCCGTGCCTTCCGGCCTCTGCGGTCCCTGCACAAGGCCGTTGTCCCCACTGGCCCAGCCTGGGACCCACCCTCTGGCTTCCTCCTTCACGAGGAGCTCATTCCTCAGAGAGGCGGGGACAAGCGGAGCCACGTCCCCCACTGGGCATGGACGGGGACTCCCCAGAGGCCCCCAGCGCCATCACACACGTCGGCATGCCCGCCTGGCACCCCGCCTGGCACCCCGCCTGCTGCTGCGGCCGGGACTCGGGCTACGGCCCCCACGGCCCGTACTTTCAAGGTACTTTTCTCGGGGGACGAAATCGGTGCCCCCTGTCTGAGTGTCCCTTTGGCTCCCAGCTCTCTCACGGTCAGAGCGGATTTGGGGACCGGCGCAGGAAACGGTGTCGCGCATGCCCACGGCGGTCGTCTCCACCTTCATTTTTACTTTTTGTAAAAAACAAGTTTCGCAGCCATTAAAGAGCGTAAGTGAAGGAAGAAAAACCAAGCAGAGGGAGGGAGGGAGGGGGAAACAAAGCGGGCCGCGCACGCAGGGCCGTGGAGGGCACGGGGAAGCACGTGACGCGGCGGGGCCGTAGGGAAGGCGGCCGACTCCGGCTCCGGGACCCGGCACGCAGTGTCACGGCGAAGCCAGACGCTCCCAGGAGGGGAACCTGTGACACCGTCATACGTCGCACAGACACAGGCCAGCACCACGTGGTGTCACCTGTAAGTGCAAAATAACAAAACGAGGGGACAAACCAAACAGAAAGAGCCTCGGGCATCGGACCACAAGCTGAGGCCGCCGGACGGGCGGGGGCCGGGGGCGGAAGGGGCAGTTACAGGACAGTCCGGGGACGTGCGCGCCGCACAGGGGCCACCGTCAGCAGCCTGTGACTTCCGCGTGCGGTGCCCCGTGGGGCCTAGACAAGGGGGTGGCTTCGTACGCCGCGTGCGTGTCGGGACAGTGTGCTGCGTGCCGGACAGGAGCATCGCATCGCATCCCGATGCAGCAGCAAAGCGGACGCGTGGAAACGCTCTGGAAACCTCCGTCAGCGGCGGGCGCTGTGCCTGCGCGGGGCCCGTGCGTGCCCCGTGCTTCCGCAGCCCCCGCGTGACCTCCCGTGGGCCAGCGTCTCAGGGCCCCGCGTCCTGAACGTCGGCTGCTTTCGCCGCCCGCCCTTTCCTCGCGGTTCCCCTCAGCTGTGTACTGTCCGTGATCGCGTTTCCTGTCACTTCTTTGGGTTTATGGGGTCGACGGGTCTAGACGCTGCCTGTCTGTTCCTGCTGTGTTAGTTTCCTGGGGGCGTCGTAACAAACGCCCCCTGATCCCCCTTCTCGCTGCCCGTTCCCTGCCTTCCCATGTCATCTGTCCTCATCGGTCGTCCATCTAATCCGCGTGTCTATCCTCGTCTGCCACCTGTCACTTTCTCTTTCCTTCCTTTCCATAGCATCTGCCATCTATCTATCAACTGTCTCTCGTCTGTCTATCACCCATATCTATCTACGTGTCTATCTATCTACCTATCTATCTATCTATCTATCTATCTATCTACCTACCTATCTATCTATCTATCATGCATCATCTATCATCTTTCTACAGAAGACATGTCAGCTCCCCTGACCCCGGCTCCCCCGTGCCCATCGTCACCGACACGGACTGTGCAGACACCTGTCAGGTT
>NW_011889319.1:214564-215322 GCF_000151845.1 Pteropus vampyrus
TGCCATCCACGAAGTGCCGAGAAGACCGAGCCCAGAATCGCCGTGTGCACTCGAAGCCGGGGCGCAAAGCGCAGGGTGCGAGGCCCACAACACGGTGCTCGACGTGCGGCAGCAGCACAGGGAGGAGACGGCGGGGAGCCTGTCCCTGTCCCCACGTCTGTCCCTGTCCCCACGCCTGTCCCTGTCCGCACGTCTGTCCCTGTCCCCACACCTGTCCCTGTCCCACCTGTCCCTGTCCCACCTGTCCCTGTCCCACTGTCCTGCTTGTCCCTGTCCCCTGTCCCCCACGCCTGTCCCTGTCCCCCTGTCCCCCAGCCAGAAGACATGCTCTGTCAGCATCACCGCGGGAAACGTGTCTTCCCCCGAGGGAGCAGACGATGCACGAAGCCGCTCGGTTGGGCGCCGGCCTCACAGGCTGCACGTTCCAAGCTCACGCCTGTGCTTCGGTGCATCCGGCATTTACCGAGCACCTGCCCCGCCCACGCGGCTGCTCACGGGCACGTGTCTCCGGGAGCAGGCTGCTGTGGCCGTGCAGGTCGAGCTGTCTCCGCTCCGCAGGGGGGACTCGTGGGCCGCAGACACTGGGGCAGGCGCCCACTTCCGCAGGCCGTCTGGGGGCGAATTCTTCCTAAGTGTGACCGGGGTCTCTGGTGGTAAAACTCAATGGACGTGTCCTGCCACAGCACACCACGAACTGTCACCGCTCCGTTTCCTGCTGGACAGAGAGCCCTTCACCCTAACCACTGCAGACGCCCCAG
>NW_011889320.1:0-1008 GCF_000151845.1 Pteropus vampyrus
CCTAGGCTCCTTTTCTGCTCCTGGCACAGCCAGATGCGGAGAGCTAGGGAGGTCCTGTCACTGTTCTGCCCTGGTCACCCTGCACACACACACACGAGGAGAGGGCTCTCACTGGCACGTGGCTGCGTAGACAGCATGAGCCAAGTCAGCGAGCCGTTCCTTCTCAGGAGCTTGCGTGAAGGGACCTGCGACCAAATGGCTCAGCCAGGGCTGGCCGTGGCCTCAGCAGAAACCAGCCATCCTCACTCAGAGCCACGATCAGGAAACAGAAGGGACTTAGAATAAGAGAAGCTCGTTCTCAAGCCACATATCTGAGCGGCAGACTTGGTATTTTCTTCCTCTTTTAAAATCTGGTAAGAATATGGTTTGTTCCCTTCTGTAGTTCAGAATGCGGCTGATCCAAAGCAGCCATGAGCTTCTGTATTTTAAAGGCATAGAGGGTTGACCAGTTTCACATCCTGTTTCCTTCCCTCCATTAAGACCAGAACCACAAACAACTCCACTGGCAAAACGACTGGACTCACTGGGGGAGGCCTGTGCTCGCTCCTTGCCAAGGGTGACATCAGTGCTCAAGTCCTCGGAAAGAGGAAGGAAATTTGCCTACAGAGCCAGGTAGAGGTTGGACCACTCCTAAAACAGAAATGTTGAAATAAATTAATCGGTATTTAGGTGGTACGTGTGTGTGTGTGTGTGTGTGTGTGTGTACAATCACGCTTTCCCTGCCAGGCCCTCCATCGGCCCTGGCCAGGCCTTTTAATAAAGACATCGTCCCACTGGACAAAAGCAAAAGATAAGCATTGCATTTTTCAGTGGCCTTCTGACGCCTCTGAGCAGGCAAAATTGGTAAACGGAATGTTGGAGCAGGCAAGAGGCCAGGGGACCCATGATACGACCACAAACGTGTCATGGGCCTGGGTCTATCTTGTGAGTTCTTGGCAGTGGCACAAGGCTGGGCGTGTTAGAACTCCATGGTCGTATGCCTGGCCCGGTGGCCACATCTCGATTCTC
>NW_011889320.1:2624-4599 GCF_000151845.1 Pteropus vampyrus
AGCCGAGCCGGTCGTTAGCACAACACTGGCAGGAGCCCGCGAGGAGGTGTGGCCCGAGGGAACACGTAGAGCGGTCAGGGGGAGCAGGGCCGTGGGGCCCAAGGCGTGGCGAGGGCAGCGAACAGGTGGCTGCTCTGGAAGACTCCGCCCACACCTGTTCCTACGTAGCCTCAGATCTCCGACACTGGCCCACGGTGCCAGCATCGTTTCATTTCCGGGCTCTCATCTTACAGAAACTAGCCTGCGGCCTTTGTCCCTGGATTACGTGATAACTGAGGATGACCAGATGGTTAACCTGGGTGTTCCCTGGACGCCTTCCCACTTGGCACAGCGCTGCCGCTCGTAACTCCACTATCTCTCTGTGCTTCCCGTAATTATGCCTGCCCTGTGTGCTGAATGGTGTGGCACCGCTCAGGACTGCCAGTCACTGCTCCTGACAGTGACCTACACATCCAGAGGGACAGAGCCTGAGTTTACTGGAAACTCCGAGTTTACTGGTGGAAGGTGGGACATAGAGCTGCATGGAGTGCCTGAGCCAAAGGCAAGAAGTGTGGGGGCCAAAGTGTCACCCGAAACTAATATATTATTATGTGTGAACTATACCTTTTTTAAAAAGGGGCTGGGGCATGAGGTGGGGACACTGTCACCATTCCCGGTGACGCAACCGCAATGCTAGCTGCCAGCGGCCACGCCCCTCTCTGCAGGAGGAGAGAATGCAGAACTGGTCAAGAAGAGGCAGAAACGGTGGCCACAGAGTCCCTGGTGGCCCTCGTTCCCAGCAACAGCCCTCCCTTTCCGGCTTCTCTGGGCCAACAAATTCCTGCCTTTAAAAAAAAAAAAAATGATTCTTCAAGTTCAGTGTCACTTACTAGCGACCAGAAGATTTGAAACTAAAATGGCGACCCTTACCACTTAGACTTGGGGTTGCTGGTTGAGTTTTGGGTGCCATATGATGCCCGGCCTTCCTTCAAAACCCGCCTGAAATCAGTAGCTGGGAAAAAGCCTCTGCGACTCCGTTTCTGTCACGTTCCATTGGGCAACCGCCCTCCCACCCGCCCACGTGCAGGAAGCGCGGTCCCCACGCCTGCGGCTCTGCCGCTCGGCCTCAGGTCCTGACAGGCGAACGACGTTCAGCCGGGTCCTTTCTCGTCTTTAGCCACAAACACACCTCTCGTGAAATTCCAGACCCCCCTCGACTCTTGCGAGAACAGCTTTCCACCTTCATGGTTGTTTCGAAATGCTGAGAGTCCCCTCTGTGACTAGGAAGGGACAAGCAAGGTGACCATGAGGCCAGGTGGCAGGGGAATCGACGTGGGACCGACAGGATGCAATGATACTGTGGTGCCGTGGTCACGGGCTGCTGGGGGACGAGACCCACTCCACAGCCTTGGTAGTGAGGGTCAAGGTTCCTGTGAGGGTTCTAAGGTCACCGTAGACAGGAGCAGCAGTGGGCCAAACAAACTGCACCCAAAAGTTCGAGATCATAGTTGACATTAAATACAACTTCTCAGAAACTCAGTCTGGCCCAGGGATGAAAAATACAAAAGCTCGAGGTAAGGCTCGTGACCACTGCCTGGGCGGACGGCAGTCACTGAAATGCCTCGACTGCCTTCGTGCCTCACCTGGGACAGCCCTGGCCTTGCCCCGCTGTGCCCTGGAGCAGGCCTTCTGGGACCAGGCTCCAGGTCCAGCCCCTGCCCTCACTCATGCCTCGTTACGGCATCAAATTCACGGTGGGTTTTCTTCCCGCTTTTGTTGATTCTTAAACACCTGGAATCAGTGACTCCCCTCACCTCCCATGTTCAGGAAAGATCCTGGGTCCCAGTCTCCAGCATCATGGGTCCCCTGGCCCTGAAAATGTCCCCCATCCACTCCTGCCCCTCTCCGCATCCCCTCACTGACCCGTTTCCTTCCAGTGCCCCCTCTCTCATCAGCCGGGGACTGCTGCCAATGTCCCAGCTCCTGCTCCAGAGGG
>NW_011889320.1:4649-6014 GCF_000151845.1 Pteropus vampyrus
CTGGGCTCAGATGGGCAGTGCTGTTGGGCTTGGCTGGACCCAGGCGTGATCAGTGGTCAGAGGGCAGTCAAGGGCATCCCTCATGGCTGGCAGTTGGCTGTTGGCGGGGTCCGGGGTTCTCCACGAGGCCTTTCATCCTCCAGCAAGCTAGCTTGGGCTTGTTCTCGTGGTGGTCTCAGGGCTCCAACATCAAGAGAGGTCAAGCCCAAGTACCAGTCAAGTTTCTACTCACATCGTGTTTGCTGCTCTCTCATTGGCCATGGCCGATGTGTATACGGAAGGACCAGGATACAGGGAAAATGAAAAAACCCAGGGTGTGGCCAAAACCACGTACCACTTAGAGGGTGTTCAGAGTTGACCTCGCGTCTCACGTTTTTCCACTGTGGCGTCACTCGCCAGCTTAATTCAGTGCAACAAACATATCCGGTGGGGCTGCCCAGCGTTGGGACGGGAAGGGTTTTGTTAAATTAATATTTGTTATTAATAATTGATTGAGATGGATTTTGTTAAATTAATATTTGTTAAGTGGAGCCCTGGGTGAAAGACCTCAAAGAAAGTGAGACAGAGAAGTTTATTACTCACAGGTCCTGGAGGGTACGCAGCTCACAGGGGTGTCACGGCAGTACGGGCGTGTGAGGCAGCGGGACGGGGGGCTCATGCCTGTAACAGGGCCCGCGGGTGGAGTGTTTCTAGGGCTCCTGGACGGAGGGCTGGCTTGGTCAACTTAAACCAAAAAGCCGTCATTTTGGTAAACTCCATGGGAGTTTTATCTAAGGGGTGCACAGAGGAAGGCAGTGTGGGGGGGGCTGTTCATCACAAGGACCTCAGGGAGGTCATACCAGGAACTCACACTGATTCTGACTCTGAGGGCTCTTATTTAGGGCATGCACCCAAGGGACGGCTGGTGTCAGTTCAAGGCCCCTGCGGCTTAGCCACAGAAAATGGGTGTCACCGCAGCAACATCGGGAGTGGCTTAGCTAAACTGTCAACAGAGGACATAGTTCCACTGGGCCTCGAGTTGCTGTCTCCTTACGGGGAGAATTCTGGCCTTTGCAGATGGCCACAGTTCAGAGCAGCGCCAGAGCCACATGGAAGTCGGTCGCCACTGCCAGAGCTGGACAAGATGGGGAGAGATGGGCCACCTGAGGCTGCCGACCAGAAAGCGGTGCCCCCAGAGCGCTGGGCCAGGGGTCAGCCTGACACGGGGAAAAGCTGGGTGACGAGCTGGATGCTGAAGGCGCCGAGGTCGGTGGGGGAGGTCCTGGAGTAGGAAGAGAGAGCCAGGTGATGCCGCGAACTCCAAGATGGGAGGCTGGAGCAAGCGCCATAGGGCACTGGGAGGCGGGGGTCCACCAGGCCCTCCTC
>NW_011889320.1:9699-11653 GCF_000151845.1 Pteropus vampyrus
GGGGAGGGGTTATCCCCCAGGAGACATGGAGTTAGCTTGCTCCTGGATCCAGCTCCTGCCTCTGTGTCCTTGGCCTACATGTGCCTTGGCCCCTGCCCGCCCTTCCCCATGCACCCCCATTCCTCCCCGGGCCTCTTCCGCTCCCTCCCTGTCACAGCACAGACACACAATGGGGTCATTGCTGGTGAGCTCCAAGGGGAGCCCGCTCCTCAGGTGGAAGTCTTAAAAGTTGGGTCCAAACTCTTCACTCCTCAAGGAGAAGCTGAGAGTCGTAAGCTGCTTCCCGCTCGCATGTCGCTGTGCTGGGATTGGTGTAGACAGTGAGTGAGTTTCAACCTTTCTTACCCTTTCCGGTGTGGGTATTTCTTGTTCTCCCAATATGTCACTCAACTAGTTTCTAGATTTCTTCAAAGGGAATGGCTCCATGTGTAGCTGTGGGTTTCACCGTGTGCACGGGAGGAGGTAAGCTCAGGGGCCTGTTTTGTCGCCATCTTGGGCTGCAACGCTTATGTATGTTGACCCTCGCCAGCCTTTACGAGCTTTGACCAAGCCACCAGAGAATGTTCTCAGAGAAGGCGCTGCTCCCTAGATCCCAGCAAATGGCTCTCTCCCTGGTAACCTCAGCCTTGATGGGAGGAAGGAAGGGGCCACCCGAGCCTTCTGGAATTGCCGCTTCAACTTTTTGAAGACTCAGGCCCAAGAAGGCCCGTCTCTCCCATACCCTTTGTTGTCCCCAAGGCCATGTGATGGTGGCTGCCCCCAAGTTCTGAGTGCCCTGTCTTCTTCTACCCACCCGTAAGGGCAGGCTCTTTGGGAAACAGAAAAAAATGATGGCATTACACCCCCCCCACCCACATTTTTTTTAGATCACAGTGTCAGTCAGGAGTCTTGGTCATGGGTGAGAAAAAACACACCCAGAAATTATTGGTGCCTGTAACTTACTCAAGGGAGGAAGGGCGGCCTTAATTCTCGGGACATATGTTATCTTCCCAATGCTGCTGCAGTGAGTTACCGCACACTCAGCGGCTTGAGACAACTTAGATTTGCTCTCTCAGATATCTGTAGGTCAGAAGTCTAGGTTGCTCAACTAGTTTCTCTGCTCAGAATTTTACAAGGTCAAAATCAAGGTGTCGGCCAGCTCTGTTCTCAAGGGGAGGCTCTGGAAGAATCTGCTTCCAAGTGCCTTCAGGCTGTGGGCAGAATCCAGTTCCTGTGGTTGTAGGACTGAGGTCCCCATGTCCTCACTGGCTGCTAGCTGGAGGTTGCCCTGAGCTTCCAGAGGCCTTCGTCTGGTCTCGAGACCACAAGTGGGTCCCTAGATTTTAGAACCAGTTAAAGCATGTCAAATCCCTCTCACGCCTAGAATCTCTCTTTTTCTTCTGCTGCATCTCTTCTGCTTCTGGCCAGAGAAGGCTCTCTGCTTTCAAGGGCTCTTGTGATTAGATTGGGCCCACCTGGACAATCCAGGCTAACCACCCTATTTTAAGGTCTAAAACCTTAATAACATCTGCATCCCTTTTGACAGCAACCTAACAGCCACAGGCCCTGAGGATTAGGGCATGGACATCTCTGAGGGAGACGCACGATTTTGCTGACCACGGGGCCTCTAGAACCAGGCCCCCGCCCTGTCGAGCTCCCTTTTCTGTCTTGCTGTTTTGTTCTCTACCACTGCAGAGATTGGGGGGCATCGGTGCATATGGCACTGTATTTTCCCAATATGTTCAGAACCACATCCTCAAAAGACCCATGATCAGAGAGCAAAGGGATGTTCCTCTTCCAGTTCCCCTTTGAAACTCCCCAGGGCCGAGCCCTGATTGGACCAAACCCGTGGTCAGGATGGGAGGGGGCATACTGAACTGTGACAGGCCCGCCCTGAGAGAGAGGAGGGAGATCTCTTACCAAAGAAGGGAGAGATGCTGGGCGCAAAACCCAGAACTGATTTTGTGACCGTTGC
>NW_011889320.1:13203-14977 GCF_000151845.1 Pteropus vampyrus
GTGTGTATGTGTGTGTGTTCTGACTGGATGTGCATGTATCTCATATGTGCATGAGTGCGTGTGAATGTGAGTGAACACGTGTGTCTCTTTAAACATGCATACTTCTGTACGAATGGGTCTGCTTGGGTCTGACCTATGTGTGCATGAGTGTTGTATGTGTCTCTGAGTATTTGTGTCTGTCCCTGTCTGTGTGTGTGTGTACATATCTGGGTCAGTGTCACTTGCACGCCTATATAGCTCCGTGTGTCTGCCGTGAGTGTGTATTTGTGTCTGTCTGTGTGTGTCTGTGAGTGTGCCCACCATGCTCTGCTGACAGGAGCCTGGGGTGCAGTCCGGCTGCTCCACACAACCTCTGCCAAATCCCCCCAGACTCTGGTTCCTGGGTGGTTTTGAACTCTGACTTCTCTGTTCAGCTGCCCAGCTCCGGCCACACCTCACTGGCTCCCACACCTACAAAGCCTCTGGTGGCCTTGGCTGCTCCCGGACCAGCCAGTGAGGACCCAAGCACAGGAAGGGGGCCAGACAGTGGACAGCCCCCAAAAGAGCTCTGTCCACCCTCACTGGCCAGCCTGGGGATCCTCCCACCGAGAAGAGAAGGATTTGTCAGGAACACGAGTGAAGACATGTCCCACACAGCCGCCACCCCTCTCTTCCTCCTTCTAGGGTTCCTGGTCTTAGGGGGTCTGTTCTGGAAGATGATTTAACAGTTAAAGGGGCTTCCAGAGGACTGACCGTCATCTCTTCCTCCGCTTTCTTAATAATAGCAGCTTCCTCTGAGGGACCCGTCCTTCCAGATAGTTCCTGTGAGGCTGCTACTCCCAGGACCCTGCCCCAACCATGACAGAGGACCAGGGTTGGCCAATCACACAGCCCCAGTCCTCCAGTATATGATCACTGGCCAGGTTTGGGCACGTGACTAAAGCGAGATCAATGAGAGCGCTTCCCTGGAATTTTACCCGTGGAGCTTGGGAAGGGAAAAGCCTCTTTCCTCCAGAAAGGGTGACACATGCCTGCGGCCACCTGCCCACCAGCCTTTCCCTTACTCCTCGTGGAAAAAGCCTGTGGATTTAAGAGAGAACCAAGAGATAGGCGAACTTTGCAGCGGGGCGGGCTGTGGGGAGAGGACCCGAGAGAGCAAGAGGCAGGGCTTTCCTGTCATACGAGTAAATAAATTCCTTTTGCTTGAGCTACTCTGAGTTGGGTTTCTGTGACTTGCTCAGAGGAGCCCGGGACAACCCCTGCTTCGGCTGCGGGCCTGGGGTCTCCAGGATACACCAGAGCCCCTCTGCCTGGCTCTTAACACTCTTCCCTGTCCCCCTCTGGCTTTCTTAGGTCCCGGACAGAGGCTGTGGCCCCCTTTCCCCACAAGCTCCTAAACCCACCTGCTTCCTCAACCGCCACCTGCTTCACCAGGAAAAGTGATTCCGCAACCCTCCCTGTCTCTGCCTCCAACTTCCTCCTCCACAGCTGCCTCCTCGTTCTGTCTTCCCTCCGGCCCTTGCCCACAGCTGACCAAGAAAGTTGGAATTGGAGGGCCCAGCACCAATGCTTCCCAGACCTGCTCGAACATCAGCATCTCCTGGGAAACTGGAAAAATACAGTTCCCCAGGTTCCGGCAGACTCTCCACAGGCAGGCCCCGGAACTGTGATTTTGAAACATCTTACTAGTTATGGCTGTGTCGCCTTCTCGGTTGTTGGGTAGGTCTTGGCTTTATCAGGATTTGGCCACAGAAGGGCATCCCGGGGTCCCTGACAACAGCATATTGTCCGTTAT
>NW_011889320.1:17873-19159 GCF_000151845.1 Pteropus vampyrus
GTGCCTGAGAGAAGGGCCCGGAGCCTGCCTCCGGAACCAGGCGGGCCTCCTGAATTTTCTTACTAACTGTGGGACCTGGTCCACTGGCTTTCTCCCCTTCTGGCACCCCCATTTCCTCCTTTGTAAAGTGGGAATAATAACAGTATTTACCTCCAGAATCAAGTGAGTCAGTCACGCACCAGCCTGGAGTTGTGCTTGGCAGATCGAAACTGCTTGAAGAATGTTAGCTATTATCTACTGGACTGTGAAATGTTTCCATTTCAGTTCTATGAGCGTTTTTTAAGGTCCCATCGTATGCTCAGTGATGGGATCTCAACTAGAACAGGACTAGAACAGGCATCCGGATCAAAGCGGGCAGTGGAGGTTTGTACCTGTTAGAGGATTCTGGAAGTCACCTGGATGGGAAGGCCCCGCCCCAGACCCCCGCTGGGCCCAGAATGCCCCTCCAAGTTCAAGCCCAGTGCAGCCCACACCCTAGGAGGGGCTGGGGCTGGCACACACACAAACAGATTAATAAAAGGGTTTTGAGTGAAATATTCGTTAATGGAGGAAAAGAAAGGGGGTTGGGCTGGCAGACAGGCCTTCCCTAGATGGGGGTGAGGGGTGGGGGGAGACTGTGGCGCCCCAGAGGTGGAAGGGCTGCGGCCGGGGGCACAGAGAAGAGTCTTAAATGCCTGAGCGCCTCTGTCTCCCCCACCCAGGAGTCCGAATGGGGCCGGAGGGAAGTGCGCCCCCATCCTGGGAAGGTGGGAGGTGGGTGATGTCCGGGTTCCCACGCGTCCAGATGCGCTGGCGGCTCGGAGAAGCTCCGCGGGCGGTACCCGTGGGCGAAGTCGCGACTCGGCCACCCGCTCTCGGGCCGGGCGACCCTGGGTGGCAGCGCGCGCTCCGGAGTCTCGGGTTCCGCCTCTGAGAAGGGGGTGACTCCCGCGCGGCCGCCGCCTGGAGGGCTGGGGGCGCCGAAGGGGTTAACGCACCTGGGACGCCGCCGCCCCTCCCGGCCCCTCCTCCGGCCCGGGGAGGAGAAAAGTCACCGCGGGCGAGCGGCTCGTCCTCCGCCCCCTCCCTCTCCGTCCCAGTCCCCGCCCGCCGTCCCCAGAGCCGCGCGCCCCGCTTCGCCGCCTCCCCGGCCCGGACCGCCATGTCTCTGGGGTGAGTGGGGGCCGTAGGGCCGGGAGACCCGGGGTGGGACGCGGGGACCCCGGGCTGCCCGTTCCCCGGAGGCCGGAGGGCTGCAGGGGACGCCGGACGGCTCCGGGCAGGAGAGATGCCGCGCTGGGAGGCCG
>NW_011889320.1:19819-54313 GCF_000151845.1 Pteropus vampyrus
CCACACTTTATTGGCCTGCTTTTCCCCCTCCCGGAGCCCTCAGCCCCTTTGTCTGCAAAGGAGAGACCAGGACAGGCCTTCTGGGTACCCTCAGAGTGTGAGCTGAACAGAGAGGGGCCCAAGAGCTAAGGTCCCTGGCCCTGGGCCTGCCAGCACTCCTGGAAAAAAAAACAAACCTCTAATCTCTGCTTCTGAAACGGGTATGATAGGGCAAGGAGTGGGCCTGGAGGGGGGGCAGGCCAGCTGTTTCCCTCCCAGGGCAGGAGAGCATCTCTCCTAGTGGGACATTAAGAGAGGGGCCATACCGGGGGCTTCGGGGACAGTGGTCATACTAGGAGATGCCTTGGGCTGTTCTTTTTCATTGAGTCAGATAGATGGAGTTGAGGGGAGAGAGACAGACTTCGTCAGATCCCGAGTTAGAGCCTACTCCCCAGTGTGCCCCGCATATTACCGAGATCCCAGGCTGCCCCGCCCAGTGGTTCTCTGGGTTTGCACAAGGGTGTGAAAGTGAACGGGGCACCTCGCCTTACGCGGTGAACAGCCTGTCAGAGGCTGTCCCTGTAGAACCAGGGTCCCTGACCACACGCCCCCTGCATTGCCAGGTGCCTGAGACAGTGCTCCAGTCCCACACTATTATTGTCTTCATTTCAGGGGAGAGGAAATTATGGTCTGGAGAGGTTAAGAGAGCCCCTCTCAAAGCCATTTAGCTTGTAAGTGGCAGAGCCGAGAGTTGAACCCCCCGCAGTGCTGAGCTTAAGCTCTGTGGCTCCCTGGGCCTGGAGGGGGGGTGGGGGTGGGAACGGGGTGTGGGGGGGATTCGGGACCCTCCTCTGACTGCTCAGGGCCCCGGGACCCGAGTGCCCAGGGCCCACTTGCCCACTGGGCCTGCGGCTCCACACCGGGGCATTCATCTTCTCCTTTCTGCTCTGAACTGTCCCCCGCCCCCAGGAAGAGAAACATCTGCAAGAGCGTGTGCCTGTCCCTGGCCCTGGTAGTGGCCGTAGCAGTGTTCCAGCGCAGTCTGACCCCCAGCCAGTTTCTCGAAGGGACGCCGCCACCGACCCCAGAGCCTCAGGATGCCCAGAACCCCACTGGTGGACACCTGGTGAACCCCGATGACTTCTGGAAGAGATCGAAGGGCTTGGTCACCCTCACGCACGCGGCCTCCCAGGAGCCTCAGGCCTGGGACGTGACCACCAGTAACTGCTCAGCCAACGTCAACCTGACCCACCAGTCCTGGTTCCAGGCCCTGGAGCCGCGCTTCCAGCAGTTTCTGCTGTATCGCCACTGCCGATACTTCCCCATGCTGCTGAACCACCCGGAGAAGTGCACAGGCGACGTCTACCTGCTGGTGGTCATCAAGTCGGTCATCACGCAGCACGACCGCCGCGAGGCCATCCGCCAGACCTGGGGCCGGGAGCGGGAGGCGGCGGGCGGCGGCCGCGGTGCCGTGCGCACCCTCTTCCTGCTGGGCACGGCCTCCAAGCAGGAGGAGCGGGCCCACTACCAGCAGCTGCTGGCCTACGAGGACCGCCTCTACGGGGACATCCTGCAGTGGGACTTTCTTGACAGCTTCTTCAACCTGACCCTCAAGGAGATCCACTTCCTCAAGTGGTTTGACATCTACTGCCCCAACGTCCGCTTCATCTTCAAGGGCGATGACGACGTCTACGTCAACCCCACCAACCTGCTGGAATTTCTGGCTGACCGACGGCCCCAGGAGGACCTGTTCGTGGGCGACGTCCTGAAGCACGCTAAGCCCATCCGCAACAAGGACAACAAGTACTACATCCCCGGGGCTCTGTACAGCAAGAGCAACTACCCCCCCTACGCCGGCGGAGGTGGCTTCCTGATGGCCGGCTGCCTGGCCCGGCGCCTGCACCACGCCTGTGACACCGTGGAGCTTTTCCCCATCGACGACGTCTTCCTGGGCATGTGCCTGGAGGTGCTGGGCGTGTACCCCGCGGCCCACACGGGCTTCAAGACTTTCGGCATCTCGCGGAACCGCAACAGCCGCATGAACAAGGAGCCGTGCTTTTTCCGCTCCATGCTGGTTGTGCACAAGCTGCTGCCCACCGAGCTGCTGGCCATGTGGGGGCTGGTGCACAGCAACCTCACCTGCTCCCGAAAGCTCCAGATGCTCTGACCCCGGCCGGGCCACCAGGGTGGGCTGGAGCCTGTGCTCTTGCACCCTGGAAGTCATGGGGCTGCAATTGCAATGCTGGGGCCTTTGGTCCTCTGCAGGAGGTGGAGGTTTGGGGCCTTAGGTGCCCTTGGGTGTGGTGAGGTGCAGGTAGCAGGACGGGGGACTCCTTGTGTGGACGGTCTCCAGAAAGTGGAGCTGAGGCCCAGGAACGTTTGGAACTGCCCAGGCTGGAGAAGGTCATCTGGCGAGCGAGGCCGCTGGCGGCCCTCCTAGCCTGGATTCTTCGCCTGGCTCCTGCTGCCCTAGCGGGAGGCCCTGGTGGCCTCTGAAGGAGCCCCGTGCTCAGGTCCCGGGGCTGGGCCTCGCCCTGGATGGCTCCGTGGCTGCCTTCTCTTTTCACAGGGAAGATTCTTCTCCCATGAAACGCCTCGGTCTTCCCCTGGGCCAAGCGACCCTTTCAGGAGAAGTGCAACCCTGTGCAGGTTCACAGGCCCCCTCACAGTCCATGTCCCTGGTCTCCTGGAGACAGAGCCTCCGAAGACGCTCAGCACACACGCCACCCCCACCCCAGCCCTGCCTGGAGTTGGCTGCCCAGCCTCTGCTCCCAGGTGGCTTCAGTCCCGGCTGTGTCCTTTGATGCTCCATCCGGCCCCTGTGTCTGGAAGCACGGCTGCCCTGACTACCTCAGTGATCCTCAGACCCTCTGGATGGCTGCAGCCCCCACTCTCACCCCGATGCAGGGCCAGAGAGCAGCGCTCAGACCCCTGCAGTCACGGCGCTGCCAGACCAGCCTGAGCCAGGGCCCCGCTGCGGCCCCACTGAGGCCTGGCTTCCAGGCCAGGAACCAGCCGGTTTGGCCCTGGCAGTGGACATACCTCTCTTAATGTGAAGTTTTATTTATGAAGAATTTGGAGGGAGAAGGTGCCAGGCCTCAAGAGAGAGTGGTGTTCGTCCCTTCCCTCATCCCAGCAGGACACCAGCGCCCTGGGCCCCTCTCGCCCACCCCGAGGGCACCCTCACGCCCGTGGCAGCCCCTCTCCAGAACCCTGCCCTGCTTCTCCAGGGCCTGAGCAGACCAACATCTGTCCTAGTGAAGGGACAGAGTGTCCCTCGTGGGCCATCCTGTCCAGTTTTAGGGCCCTTAGGGGTGGATGCAGAAAGATGCCACCTTCCGTTGCAGGGTGGAGTCGCCTGGGAAAAGACTGAAGAATTGACTCTATTTTCTCAATAAAATTAGAACCAGTTTTTTTTTCTGGTGTGAAACTTCCTGTTGCCGTTTCCATCAGGGCCTGTCTGGGGCCAAGATTGCTGGCGATCTCCGAAGACACAGCTTGATCCTTGTTCTTGGCGGGTGGGTACACAAGGACCCCTTGAAGGGCCTTACAGGGAAGTGAGTGCCAGGATTAAGGCAGAGGCCACCAGGGCCAGAGTCAAGAAGGGTGTTCCCTGGACTGGGGTAAGGGAGGGGGCGGCCGGAGAGCTGCAAGCTGACAGCGCATTCCCTCAGAGAGCAAGGCTAGAGGTGATGCCGAGGCTGATGCTAAGGGAGTGGGGTCGGGTGGGGGTATGCAGGGACTGGTGGGCTTCCTGATGTCCTTTCGGTCAACTTGGAAGCCGTGATAAGGCTGGCAAGCACTGACGCGGTGGCTCGAGGCATCTCGTATTGGAATTACATTGTGTAGGGAAACTTAGCTTTGGCTGCTTGACTCCAGGATGGGGGGCGGGGGAACAGCCACCCCCAGTAGAAGAGTCACTGGGGCTGTCATCAGCAAGCCAGCAGTGCCCTGCCTGCCTGCCCCCAGCGTTGCAGAGCGGGTCACATGCCCCCAAGAGAGTCACATTAATGGCTACAATGGGCCTCTGCTCCAGATGAGTGATGGGAATGGCTGGATCCTAATACAATGCAACATCTTAGAGCACAGAGGGCATGCGAGACTAAATGGACGACCAGCGCGGCCATCGCTGCCTGAGTCCTCGGGGAAGGAAGAGGGGACATCGCTGGGGCTAGTCCTTCCTCAGCACAGAGCCACCCAATACCTCCTTTCTCAATCATCTGGCTACATAATTTTCAGAGCCCCTGGTTTTAAAAAGTCAAGAATTTCAAGATTGTCACAGCGGAGAATAAAGCCAAACAGGGCCCTTCCGAGGCGGAGCCTCGTGACTGCAGAGGTCACGCACCAGAGTTGCCAACTCTATTTGTCCATCGCTCACCTTCTGATGCCGGGGGCTGCAGAAAGCACAGTGGGGCACGGGGGCCTCTGTCTTCCAGAGCTCCGCCAGCGAGGGCAAGAGCAGCGGAAAGGCCACTGACTTCAGCCCAGGTCGGGTGGAGAGGCATCCTTTGTTCAGCTGCAACTTCTAGAAAAATTTGCAGGCCGAGGGGAGGGCTGTACAAAGGGCCAGAGGGGAGAGAGGCAGTGCATCTGTAGCACAAAGGTGTACCTTTCTGCTGCGGCTGGGGCTGGGGCATGGAAAGGGAAGGCATCTGGGGAGGTAGGCAGGGCCTGTCCTCAGGTCTGCGTTGCAGGAGGGTGTCCAGATTTGAACCTGAGACAGAGGGGCAAGTGGCAAGGAGCCGGGGCGCTGGATGTGCACGCCTTCCTCGGCTCGCTGTGGCATCTCCAGCTGGTCCTGCTAACTGCGAGCACTAAACTCGGGCATGGGAACGTCTTCAGTCTCTGTTCCATCAGGGCCTTGCACCTGAACCCATGCCAGCCGTCAGCGGCCCAGACCTGGGATGGCAGAGGGCTGGGGGAGCCGTGGGGCGCCAGCTTAGCCAGCTTAGAAGAAAGGAAGGGCAGGAGCCCACTAAGGAGGCCAGTGTAGCAGGAACACCCAGCACAGGGCGGAGAGCAGGCTTCACCCCTGGGTCTCACAGCACACCTGCCTCTTGAAGGAGGAGTGGAGGGAGAGGAAGGACAGTCCAGGGTATGGACACATGCAACAGGCCAGAAGTGCAAAAAGCGAGGCATAAGGAGCAGCCAGCTGCCAGGTATAGACGGTGCTGGAGATGGGAGGGGCTGGACTGGGGCTGTCCTAGTGAGAAAGGCGCTCCTCGCTAGGAGTCAGGGTGCTTTCTGCAGGCATTCAGGAGCCATCACAGCTTCCAAAGCAGGGAAGAAGCAAGATCAGAGGGGGGATCCTAAACACATATCCTCACCCCTAGGCCCCATTGCGGGGGCATGGGGAGGCAGCCAGTCCCAGGCCTCAGGAATGTCAGGCTGGGAACATGGAACATGGCCCAAGGCCTCCCACTGTTCCCCGCCTCTTCTGTCCACTTAGCAGGAAGGGGGCTCCATCAAAAATGAGGCTAGTGACTGGGGGGAGAATTGCTGGGCGCTGCCCACCCCAAGCCTAACCCCCTAACCCCAAGCCTAACCCCTAATCCCAGGCCTAACCCAGCCTGTCCAGGATAGCCCAGCTGACTGTAGCCCTCAACCCACTCCCAGCAAGGCCTGGCCTGGCTCTGGCCCCCCACCTCAGCTGGCCCTGGATTCCTCTAGCTGCCCAGGACTGTGACCTGGCTGCCTGCAATGATAGCCCTGGCCTTTCGGAGGTTTATTGCTGATTATCTTGGGAAATAGACACAAAGGACATACTGTTAAGTTTCCAGAACCTTCGGGTATTTACGGCCTTGATACCCGGTAATAATGATAACAATTGCCATTTTATGGAGCACATTCGTGGTAAGCCCTTAATATGTATAATCGTTATAACCGTAACTCAGGGTATAAAGATGACTACATTTTAATCTCTCATGTACCCTTATTGGCAGAAAATGAAGGGGAGTAGAATATGACACCCCAAAATATGCGTCTTTGGCATAAAGATTATCTTGAGCTGGTTATTTTTGAGAAACAGCCAACACTGGAGAAGCTCTGAAAATCCAGTAGAAGTTATCCTTTTGTAAGGAATATTTACATTTATAAAGGAAATCCCCATTTGTAAGTTTCTCCCTCTCCTTTTCAGGAGAAGGGTGGCTCTAAATCACAAGAGACTGGTCAATGGAGAAGGCGGCCGCTTAAACATGCCGACAACCCCTGTTCTCAGAGCTTTTCCTGGTAACCTCCCACAGTTGGCCCCACCCACCAATACTGTTCATTTGTCTTCAGCTGGTATTTAAGGTGGCTTGGGCCATTTTGGTGGTGGTTTTTTTCCAGTTTTCCTGGGCATCTCCCATGTATACAGCAGGTATACACTATTATTAAACTTCTGTATTTCTCCTGTTAGTCTTTTATTATGGGGTGGGGTGGGGTGGGGGCGTGTCTCTGCTAAGAACCTGCACAGGTGGAAAGTTATTTTTTCCTCTCTTCGAAATCTTCCCTCTCCCTCTTGGAGCCCACGCACTCTCAAACAGTTTGGAACCTCCCTTTGGGCTTCCTTAGCGCAAAGAGGGCGTTCTCGGGGAGTCTCAGCCAGACCCTTCGGCGGGGTCTCTCCCTCTACGCGGTGGCGCTGTGGCGCCCGCAATGTCCTGGAGGTTTTCAGGCCCCCTTCCGGGCACGGGCTGCAGGGAACACAGGCTTCACGCACAGAAGTGGTCTCTTAGTCACCCTCAGCAAGTCAGCCATCCTTCTCCCAAAGAGCGGCAGCAAGATAGGGGTTCTGGATCCACGGCCATGCCACCCTGAACAAGCCTGATCCCGTCTGATCTGGGAAGCTAAGCAGCTTCGGGCCTGGTTAGTACCTGGTTGGGAGACCACCTAGGAAGACCAGTGCTGTAGGCGTTAAAAAGAAAAAAAAAGATAGGGGTTCTGGGCCCTGAGGCTCCCAGTCAGCTGTAGAGGTGGCTGGGGAGCCCCACCGACTCACTCGGCTGTCCTTGTGAAGCAAATTTCCAGGCCTGTCCTGACAGTAACTTTTAGTCAATCCCCAACCTGAAGCAGGTTGAGGGGCGATGAGTCTCAAGTTCTCCCCTCCCCAAGGCCCTGGGCTTCCAACACAAAAAGCTTCCCCTTCTCTCCAGCCTCCAGCTCTGCATTCCAAGGGACCTGGGGAAGGGGTGGCTTTGTCAGGCTAAGAAAGGTTCTGTTCTGCCCTCCCCCCAGGGCCAAGGGCACCCTGTCTGCCACATTGACATAACTAAAGGAGACCCCCTCGAAGAGCCCCACCCTTAACAAAGAAAGCCTGTTCCCAGGAGACTGTCCAGCTAAGCTGAGGAGCGGGGAGGGAAACTTCTAGAACCCCATGATATACCACAGCCTAGTGAAAAAATGGAGTCTCCCCAAAACAGGATCCCAATCATTTAGTGCAAAACTTGAACTGGAGTCTATGCTCTTAACCGCTTAGCCTTGACCCTTCGTCCTTGATAGTAACTTCCATGTGTATGGATGGATTTTTATTTGAAAGCCCTGAAGTAGAAAAATAAGTCCGACGAGTGATTGAAAATTTAGTATTTTTGTCCCGCAGAGCTTCCATTGATTTCGCCGGTTGAAAAACCAGTCTTGCCTCCTTTTACAATTAAATTCCTTCACGCTGTATAAATTTGTGCTTTTTATATGGAGTGGACCGGTTATAGCGTCTGCTTGCCTTCTCGAATAAAATCAGTCTTTACCTCGTGCTCATTTTTATATCTGTACAAATGATGAATTTCTTTTTTCTGAAAAGTGCACAAGAGCTTTTATACGGAAACGAACACAGACACGTTCAGGAGTAGAATGCAATCGTTGCGTATAACTCTAATACAAAAACTTGCATCTTGGAATATGTTCACCTTCCAGATGAGTCTGGAGCTCAAGGCTTCCCGGAGCGGCTCAGCCCCGCGACTCGTGTGAAAAAGCCTTCAAGGAAGCTTTGAAAAAATGTTTGCTTCCAGATCCCAGTCTGGGCAGGTTACCCCCGACGTCGGGGTGGGCGCGAGTCTAGGTGTTTTAAACAGCCGCCCAGGTGACTCGGACTCGCGCCCGATTTTTGTCCTGAGCGGCCGGCCGAATCCAGCAGGAATGCCGGGAATTCCTGCCCCCGCCCCCAGGCTGGGCAGCAGCCCCCAGGGGCTTGACATCCGGGGCAGAAAGGAGTTGTAGGAGGGTGCGGGCATCCGAGAGCGATCAGCCTAGCCCGCGACCCTTAGGCCATCACTGAATCCTTGGGCTTTAGCGGGGACAGTCGCGCTTTGCCCTCGGGGTGAAGGTCGGAGGCAGGGCGTGGTGGGACCTACGGGATCCCAGGGGCCTGGGCAGGAGTGCGGGGTGCGGCGTCGCAGGGTCCGAACCCCCAAGCGCAGCGCCTGCCAGCGGGACCTGCCTGCAGGACCTACCTGCGGGACCTACCTGCGGGACCTACCTGCGGGCCCTCGCCGCTCGGCCGTGGCGGGAACAGGGCGGCTCCCAGACCCGGCTGGACCGGCTCCGGCGAGGCGGGCAGGGGACCGGGCCCCCGCGAAGATCAGGGGCGCGGGGCCGGGCCGGAAGGCTGGAGGAGTGCCCGGTACTGTGCAATCCCAGGCGAGGGCAGGGAGCGCCCCCAACTGACCACGTAGGACATGGCAACAGCAAGACGATTTGAACGGGTTATGTGAAATCTGTAACTTGCATTCCTTGTACCCCGAGTCACCCACGTTAATTAAGGTTATGAGTGCCTCAGAAATGCTGGCAAACTCCACACCAAACTGTTCCACAGGAATAGGATTCCGGGGGCTTTATTCTTTTC
The DNA here is from genome assembly GCF_000151845.1 of Pteropus vampyrus. NCBI lineage: Eukaryota > Metazoa > Chordata > Mammalia > Chiroptera > Pteropodidae > Pteropus > Pteropus vampyrus. Next base: position 28,614 of record NW_011889320.1, read on the forward strand.
TTTTGGCTTATCTATGTAAAGAAGGCTTTCTAAGATCGCGTGTATCACCAGTTGAGGGATATAGTTGGGGAGATAGAAGTGTGTCAGGATCCGGACAGACATGGCCTTGGTGGGGGCGAGTTGGCTTTGAGGCCCTCAGAGTCACTTAGGGAGGCTCTTTCAGGGGAAGGAGGAATGGTTTTTATTTTATCCACCAAGGAGATGAGGGTAGCCCCTTCCGGCTGACAGAAATGGCTGTGGCCAGCCCACCCCCACAGGCCTTCTGAAGTCCTAAGAAAGCCTTAGATATCTGGAAATTGTTGCTGTCGTATTGTTCAGTATCTGAGCTCTCATAGGCAAATGACACAATAATCCACTTTTTATAAAAGCCAATATATAGCCAACATTGGTTAGAATATATTTAGTTGCAAGTGACATAAAACTCAGCTCAAACTGTTTGAAACTTTAAAGGGGATTTGACAGCTCAGCTTGCTTGAGTGAAAGGCCAAGGGCAGCTGCCTTCAGGATTGGTCTGAGTGAGCTGCTCATCCAGGATTTACATAGAAAGCAGTTGCCTCACTTGCCTGAGCTGTCTGGCTGCAAGTGATGGGTTGAAGTCTGTGCTCAGGCTGCTGGGCTGCAAAAGCTGCACATTAACCACTGCTGGGAACCCGTGCACATGATCTGCAAGATTTGAGGTGGGTCTGGAAAGAGCTGACCATCGCTATAGCTGCCTAAAAGTTAGCTAAAACCAGCTGCCAGGTGAAAGGCCAGACTCAAATCAAATCAGCCCAGCTCATCCAGACTTAGTCAAACACTTTCTGGCTAGACATTTCTGTTTCTGTTTTTGTTTTTGTTTTTTTACACCTACAGCACCTGGTCTTCCTAGGTGGTCTCCCATCCAAGTGCTAACCAAGCCCCATCATGCTTAGCTTCCAAGATCAGACGAGATCGGATGTGTTCACGGTGTGGCTAGACGTTTTAATGTAATTTGAAGCTGTACTTAAAAAATAGAGTTACTGATCAATGAATGTGTCTTTTATAATGAAGACTTAAGAGCCATTGTGCATCACAATATACTCAAAGGTGTTTCTCCTGCTCCCTGAAACCTCTGCATGTGATGAGATGTCACTCCCCGGATTATGTTGTTTTATATGGCACAATTGACCTTAAAATAGGAAGATTACTTGAGTGGGCCTGACCTAATCCCATGAGCCTTTAAAGGAAGAGAGGTTTCTCTGGCTAGCGGCAGAATAAGTCAGAGAGATTCAAAGCAGAAGAAGGAGTCCACATGCTGTTGTTGACTTGAAGATGGAAGAGGCCAAGTGACCAGAAACAAGGGCTACTGCTAAAAAGCTGAGAGCGCCCCCTGCTGGTAACCGGCAAGGAAATGAGTGAGGCCAACAAGAGAAAGGAGCTTGGAAAGAGGACCCCTTCCAGATGCAATGCAGTGGCCAACACCTTGATTGCAGCTGGAGCAGAGGCCCCAGCCATGCTGTGCTGGTCTGGATGTTGCCAGACAGACAAAAGTAGTGAGAGTCCTTAACGTATAATCTAGACACGCTATCATGAATAAGGTTGAATCAAATATCCATCTGTACTACACACAGCTTGTAACTTCCTTTTGCACATGAAATTTTTACCATATATGTATATTAGAAAGAAAGAAAATATCAAGTATCTCCCAAAGCAGAAACTGGACAGGCTGAACTCTACATCCACAATATAATAAGCCAGAAATTACCCACAAAAGTAAACCAAACAACAAGAACAATGACAATAAGCTTAGCCTCTTTCTTAAAAAACTGTTGGAAAAAAAAAACTGTCGAGTCAAAAAGAAAATAAAAACTATAATGGTGCATTGTATTGAAATCAGGGATACCGCATAATTAAATTTGTGGGGATAATGCCAATTTACCTCATCATGACTTCGAGGGTGTTACATGTTAGGCCTTGACTCTAAAACAAGGGCTGTTGAATATTGTGAAATTTAACAACTTTAAATGCATTAATTACTTTAAGAAAAAAAAAAAATCTGACCTAATATTTCCACTCAGATATTTCAGGGAAAAAACTTTAAAACAGACTAAAGCAAAGCCAGAAAAAGGAAATAAGACAGATATAATAAAGATGAAAGTTGGATGTAATGAATTTGAAAGCGGTAGAATTAATAAATAAATCCAAAAGAAGATTCTTTAACAAAAACAACAAAAGGATTGAGATAGCTGGACCTATGCCAAATTCAATTAAAGCAAAGAAATGGGAAATATAATAAGTATGTTGATGTAAATAATGCAGATTAAAATGTAAAATTATAAGAATTATAATTCTCATATGAATGGATTTTAAAATCTTATTGAAAGTTATGGTTCAAATTAATTAACAAGAGAAATAGACTCAAAAAGAAAACTCATCTGCTCCCATAAGCGAGGAAGAATTTGAAAGTGTTTTCGAAGAAATCAACTTCCTGGAGTCTCTGGAAACTTTTCGGTCAGTAAACTCTTTCGGATTCTCAAGAAACAACTCGTGTCAGCCTATGTAACCTATTTCTGACATGGAAAACTTATTTTACGAAGTTAGCGTAACCCAGGTCCCAAGCCAAGCAAATAGAGCACAGCCGAATTCCCGTATCATACACTCAGACCGGCCTTCCGTCTCCTGGTCTTTGAGCCTTCAGGTATTTGGTTTCCCATTTGTCCCTAAATCCTATTGATCAATAGTCCCCCTTGTCAAAAACAGACCAAGTCTTCACTTTGCAGAATTATCTCTAGGACCTTCTAAGGGGCTTGTTTCCTGGATAATTACCACAGCTGGGCTTTGCTCACTGTCCCCCTCGTCACTCTCCTTGACTTTCTACATGGATAACTGCCCCTTGCCCACCGCGCTGTGCCCACACGGCACCTCTAGGACTACGTGCATAGCTCATGGGCATTACTGCGCAGCTGTAGACTAGAAGGCCCCCTTGGGGACCTGTTGCATGCGAGAGCTGACTCTGCTAAACCTCGGGACACACAGTGAACAAAGGAATCAGTCCATCCTCCCCTTATGGAGATGGCAGCTGCTCCTCCCCATCTCTTCAACCCCCTCCCCGCTGGCTTTCTCACCAGCGCCTCTGTATCTGCACCTGAGATGCATCGCCCCTTCTCATATCTTGTTCTCTTACCTGGCAGGTGGATCCTACAGTCGGGGTGCTTGGATCCCTGGGAATATGGCTCTTTCTATTTTGCCACAAAACTTTCTCTTGTTCAGGCGGCAGTCACTGGTACCTGACAGAAACCCAACTTCAAACTAACTCAAAAAAAAAAAAAAAAGAACTTTTAGCGGATATAACACATCTCTAGGGCTTCAGGCATGGCTAGGTCCAGGTGCTTATCCATCACCCCAAGTTTTCTCATACTCCTATATAATTTCTTCTTTCTCTTCTTTGCCTCCTCCTCTCCCTTCCCTGGTCCTCAGGCAACCACTAATCTGTTTCCTATCATTATGGGTCAATTTATATTTTCTGAAGTCTTGGGGTGGCGGGCAGGACCCAAGCCTCAGCACCACTGAAGTTGGCCAGAGCTCCTCCCCCAGGGACCAGCTATCCTTTTGGGTTATGCGTGGGGGACCTGTCTTCCCCAGAGTCCTTGGCCAGCAGAGGGCCAGCTGCACCTCACTGGTGGGAGTGCAGGAAACCGGCAGCCTACAGAGACCCAAACTCCAGGCCTACAGCTTGAACTTGCTTCTGACAGAGCTTTCAAAGCGCCTGGTGGTGCAGGAAGTGCTTGTTTCTCGGCCCTGCTCCCTACCCGGGGGCCGACCTGGCAAACACTGACACGACATCTGGGTAGACAGGGCCTGCTTTGTCCCTGGGCCCAGGCTCTGTCCTCCAGACCTGTCCCGGCCTCCTCAAATTCCCTGGGCCTCCCCTTTAGCCATGAATGCTGCTGACAGTCACTGGGCAGGAAAAGCCACAGGAAACGATTTTACTTACTTTTTGAATACGTACATGCACATCGCACAAAATTACAAAAGAGTATAGTAAGGAAAATTTTCTTTCCCTCTACTGGCCCCCAGCTACCACACACCTGTCCCCTGAGGCCACCACTTCCACCTGTCCCTCTAGAAGTTTTCTGAGATGATCTGCATACAGGCAAGCACATATGGGACTATCTTTTTATCTTTTACACAAATTGAAGCACGGGAGGCTCACTGCCTTTCGCTTTTTCACTGAAAAGTGAATCTGAAAGATCATTTCGTACAAGTCCGTGCAGAGTGGCCACATTCCACTGGAGGCTGCTCCGTGTGCCATTCTGTGAATGAACCCGATGTCTACAACCAGCCCCTGTCGATGGACATGCTAGATCGATTGTCGTTAATATAATGTCATCCCCATCCCCTTTTACGTCTCCCCCGAATTTTCACAGTGCCTTTCCGGTATGTTCTAGGCTGAATTCTGCCTATAAGGGACACCTCACCAGCTTTGGAAGGCTGAAGGAAGTAGACACTGTTGCTCTCCAGCAGCTGTGGGTAAGCAGTGAAAATCATTGCTGGCATCATTGCTTGGCTTCTGGGGTCCCCCTGCAAGCCCCCCACTTCAGTGCTATAGGCAGCTGAGATCCTTGGTGACAGCTTCTGTCAGCCCCAAGTATCCTCCTGGGGATCAACTGTTTCAGTCCTGGGGGCATCTGGGATCATTGGTGACACCTTCCCCACTATCTCCCCACTTCCGGTGTCTTCCTGTCCCGTCCTCTCCCAGCCCCCCCCAGTGCTTCTCCAAGTATCTAAGTCCCTGTATTCATCTCTCTCTACTCAAAATACCTAGAATGGCTTCTGTTTTCCTGATTAAACCTTGACCAATATAAATAATACTGCTTAAAAAGAAAAAAAAGTTCAAATCGGCAGCTACAAAATAGTCACAGGGATGTAAAGTACAGCATAAGGAATATAGCCACTAATATGATAATAATTATGTAGGTGCCAGGTAGGTACTAGACTTATCAGGGGGGATCACTTTGTAAGTTACATAAATGTCTAACCACTATGCTGTACACCTGAAACTAATATAATATTGAATGTCAATTGTAATTTAAAAAATTTAAATTATATATTAAAAAAAAAATACTGCTTGCATAGCCTCGGACATGCTCACGAACCCACCGGCCACCTCATGCAGCAGACATTCATTCCTACAATTCATTCCTGACATTTCCAAGCCAATTTAAATTTTGACAGTGGGTTAGTCAGCTAGGGCTGCCACAATGAAGTACCACAGCCTGAGTGGCTTAAACAACAGAAACTTATTTCCTCACAGCCTGGAGGCTGGAAGTGAGGTCAGCAGGGTTGGTTGCTTTGGAGGCCTCTCTCCTCGGCTTGTAGACGGCCGTCTCCCCACTCTGTCCTCACATGGTCTTCTTCCCTCTGTGCATGTCTGTGTCTTAATTTCCTCTTCTTGTAAGGACACCAGTCATATTGGAGTAGAGCCAACCCTAATGACCCCATTTTTACCTGACTACATCCTTAAAGACCATATCTCCATAGAGAGTCACATTCTGAGGTACTAGGGGTTAGGATTTCAACATTTTGAAATTTATTTGAATTTTGGGGGCTACACAACTCAGCCCATAACAGACAGCTACAGCCGACTCACTCTCCAGAGATTGTGCCAAATCTCACGCCCTAGGGCAATTCACAGGGAGCCCCTCTTGCCAAGGGCACATTAGCAAACTTGGTGATCTTTGTCCATCTAACAGGTAAAAAAATATACATAGCACTATAGTTTTAATTCGTATTTCTCTTACTCTGAGTGAAGTTTACATTGTTTCATGTATCTATGAGTCATTTGTATTTTCTGAGAAAGTTTTGTTTACAACCTTTGTCCATTTTTCTATTGGCTTATTTGTCTTTTTCTTATTGATTTGTAGAAGAGTTTCATCACAGACATTTGTCTGATGTGCAGTGCCAATATTTTTCCATTTGTCACATCTTTCAACTTTGTTCATTATTATTCCATAATGCAGTAGTGTTTTTATGCAAATTATCCATCTTTCTTTTATAGATTCTAGGTTCTATATCATTCTTAGAAAGATCTTTCCAACTTTACGGTTATAAAACAGAATCTCCCGTATTTTCTTCTAGTACTTTAATATTTCACTTTTCACATCAATACCTTGGATCCACCTGTAATTTATTTATTTAAATATAAGGCATGAGGTATAATACAATGTTTTCTCTAAGCATGTGGTTATCCAGCTATCCCAACGCCAGTCCATCTTCACCAGTCTGAAGAGCCAATTTTATATACTGAATTCTCGTGTGCATTTGGGTCTATTTCTATGCTTCCTATGCAACACCCTATTTGAGACCTTCTCTGCTCTTCTCAAACCTGTGACTTTGACATCTCCCCACTTCTCATCAAATGACCTTGCCTTTGAGTTCACAAGAGCATGGAAGGACTCACAAGAGAGCACCTCCAGTTTAACATGGAAGACCCATCTTCCCTCCTCTCTAAGGCATCCACCTTCCCAAGCTCCTCAGGGACCACTCTCTCTTCTGTGGCCAACATCTATCTATTGCTCCCTTAACCCTTCTCAGTGGCCATTTAAATGGACCGAAGTCTCTCAAATACCAAAACAAATAAAAACGAAAACTCTCTTTCAACCCTATAATTTTCCTCAGCTACAGATATCTTTACCGTCACCCTCACAGCCAAGCTCCCTGAGAGTGTCATCTACTTACTGTCTCTGCATTCCCCTCTCCTGCTCACTCCTCAGTCCACAGAAACTGAAAGAGCGTGATGTATGAGTCCCTCTTGAAAAAGTGTTTAAAGATGCAGGGGTTTTTTTATGTAAGGAAAGTTCAATTCAAAAAAGCTGGACCACTTCCAACTCTTTGCTACTTCACAAGAAGCTTTTGTTGAAGCGTCCTTCTTACCAGAGGGCCAAAGAAAAATCTCCCACACTTGTCAGGAGACATGTGAGAGAGAGTACAGAGTCATGCGCACAGAAATTATTGAGCTACTCTCTGGATCGGATCAAAAAAAAACCACAGGAAGCAAATCCCTTGACAAATGATGTGATGTGTTCTAGACTAGATGACATTTCTTACAACATTTTAAAGCAGGTCGTTCGGTAAACAGCAGCCTGGCCATTCCCGACGGCGGCAGCTCCTTGTTTTTGTTCATCGTGGGCTTATTTTGTCAGTCGCCTTTGCAAACTACAAAGGCTGTCGACATTTTGGAAGTGATAAAAAGGGTTTTTACCAAATAAAACTTGGCCTGGAAAGAAAAGCTTCATTCTCTGCCCAGCTGGACCTGATTTTACAACCTTAGTGATAAAGCTCTCCGTGTCGTCATTGTTCAACGCTTTTTACACAGATGTGAATGCGCAACGAAGACCTTCCCGATGTCATGGAAGATGTTTTGTCAACATTCATAAAAGTCATCAGCTCTACCGGAAGCAGGTCTCTCAATCACTGCATTCGAAAAAAATTATCAGGAAATGGGAAAACAGTAATATGAAGAGCTTCTCATTGGCTTTCGAAGGACAACTTCTAGAGCATTTGTTCAAACTAACAGCAGAAGTCTCACTTTTTCTGAAAGAGAAAAACAAGCTCACTTCTGGACGGCCTTTGAAGGAAAAGATTTTATCCTTGGATTGGCTTGCTTGGCAGATACCTTTTTTTTTTTTTTTTTTGGTAACCCTTTTTAGTTCCACACCCCCACTTCCACCCCTGACCTACGGATGTTACCATTTCCCCTTATGAGCTGGATCTCTGAAGGCGAGGCATCTCCCCGCCACATGCCGTGCACCCGGGACCCAGCACACCTGGGTATGGTCCAGCACACCAGGGGGGCCTGGTGCACCTGAGGTATGGTCCGTGGCTCCACCTGGGGTGTGAACCCAGGACCTTCTGCATGTAAAGCAGACGTGCTAACCACTACACTATGGAGCCATCCCCTGGCAGATACTTTTAACCACCAAAATGAGATGTCTTCCTATTTCAGTTTCTGAAATGACCATTTGTGATGCTCCTAGAAAATTTTCAGGCTTTCGTGGTAGTACCAACATAGAATAAAATAAAGCCCATGACACACTTTCAAATGATCAAGTGCTGGGGAAGGGATTTACCAGGACAGAGTGCAGACACACAATGCTCTGAATTTCTTTGCAAAGAGAAATTTGCCAATGCTTGGATTTTTAATCTTTAAGGCATCAAAATTGAACCATGAACCCACAATTCTTTTCTTTCTGAGATGGTGTGTATTTGAATTGTGACCTGGCTAAGGATGATATTTAATATTTATAGAACCTATAGTGATATTTCCTCTTTCATTCCTGACATTGGCTATATTTTTTTCACCTTTTTCTTATCAGTCTTGCTATTAATTATACTAATTCTTTTAATCCTTCCAATGAACCAACTTCTTTCTGCCTTGATATTTCTGTATCATTTTCATTCTTTAATTTTTTTTTTCTTATTTTGAGCATTGTTTCCTCTTCCTAGGGTTGGAAACTTATATGATTAATTTTAAACCTTTTCTCTTTATTTCTAAAAGATTTTTTTTTAAATTATTTATGCCAACAGCACCTGGTCTCCCTAGGTGGTCTCCCATCCAGGTACTAACTAGGCCCGACCCTGTTTAGTTTCGGAGATCAGACATCAGGCTTATTCAGGGTGGTATTGCCATAGCAGACCATGGACCGTGGCTCCACTGCGGCGTGAACCCAGGACCTTTTGCGTGTAAAGCAGACGTGCTAACCACTACACTATGGAATCACATCCTCTAAAAGATTTAAAGTTACAAATTTCCATCTGATCAGTGCTTTACTTAGCTTCATCCCAAAATGTGTTTTCATTATGATTCACACTGTAAGATTCTCTAACTTCTCTTGTGATTTCTACTATGACCCATGCAGAAGTGTTTTTCAGAAGTGTACTTAATGTCCAAATATTTAGGGATTTTCTATTTTATTCCTGTTGTGTCAGAGAATAGATCACGTAGGTTTCTCAATCTTTGACATTTCTTGAGATTTGTTCTGAGGCCTAGGATACTTTTGTGAATGTTCCATGTGCACTTGAATGTGAGTTCTTCAGTTGTTAGGTCTAATTGGCTGACAGTGTTCATTCTGTATCATTATTGGTATGTGTATACTTAATCTATTACTAAATAAGAGGCATTAAAATCTCTATGATTGCAAATTTATCTATTTCTCCTTTAACTCTGTCAATCTTCACTTCATGTATCATAAAACTCTGTTAGTAGGTACACATTTAGGATTGCTGTTTCTGATAAAATGACCTTTTTTTATTATGAAATATCCTTCTTTTAGTTATACTCAACTTGAAATCTACTTTGTCAGATGTTAATAGAGCCACAACAGATTTCTTAAGGTTTTCATGACATATCCTTTTCCATCCTTTTACTTCAATCTTTTTCTTTGTATTTAATGTGCATCTCTTACAAATAGCTCATTAGTTTTTGCATTTTTCTTCCAGTTTGACAATCTGTGCCCTTTAATTGTTTAGTCCTTTTTCACATAATTATTGATATGATTGAGTTTAAACCCATCGTCATGCTATTTGTTTTCTCGTGTTCTATTAATCCTTGCTCTTCTAGTCTGCCTCATTGTGCATAATTTTTTAGTATTCCATCTCTTTGGAATTAGTATTCCATGTTCTCTGCCGGCTTTGCAGCTATATTTCTTTGTATTATTTTACTATTTTATTTAATAGCTGTTCTAGGGATTACAATATGCATTTTAACTTACCACAGTTTACCCTGAATTAACATTATACTAGTTAAGTAATATAAGAATCTTAAAATCATATAATTCCATTTACTTCCCCTAATTTGTGCTATTTTGGGTATACATTTTACTTTTACACATATGATAAAACCCATAATACAAGTATTGCTTTTGCTTTAGATAGTAGTCTTTCAAAGGCAATATTACTTACCATTTCCAGTGTTATTTCTTCCTGTAGATCCAGCTTTCCATCTGATATTCCTTCAGCCTGAAAAGCTTCCTTTAGCATTTCTTGAACTGAACTGCAAGTGTGCTCATGATGACTTTTCTCAGCTTCATTTAAAAATAAGTTATTTCTCCTTCATATTTGAAGACTATTTTATAGATATGGAATTCTAGATTTTTTTCTTTTGGCACTTTAAAGATATCATCTCATAGTTTTCCTGGTGAGAGTTTAGCCATCATGCTTCTAGATGTTCCTTTGCATCTCATGGAATTTTTTAGCTTACTGTTTTAAAGTTTTCTTCTTTATTTTTCAATAATTTAGTTATGAAACGCTGAAGTATAACTTTTTTCTTGGTTGGGTCTGTGGGTAGTTTTTCATAAAATTTAGAAAATTTTCAGCCATTGTTTTTCGAAGAGAGGTTTTTTCCTGCCCCAATCCTCCTCTCCTCTTCTTGGACTCAATTACACGTCAGACAATTTGATATTCTCACTGAGAGTCTGCTCAATTCTCCCCAGTCTTTTTTCTCTGTGAGCTTCAGTTTTGATAACGTAGAAGAAAAATATCTTTTCCTCTATCTTTCTAAATTCTTGGCTGGAGTCCCGGTAATAAAAGACAGATAAAAGCATACAAATTTACCTGATTTAACGTTTATGTGACAGGAGAGCCCTTATAAAGAAATGAAAACCTGAAGAGTTAAACCTGACCGTCTTTTACATTAGGTTTGATGAGTGGTTTGGGAAAATATGATAAGACTGGAAAAAAAGGGTATGAGCTAAGTGTAGAAAACTGAGGAAAACAGCAAGGCCTGTTCCTCCAAATTCTCTCAGCATCCTAAGGGGAAGGGAGGGGTGCCTCTCACATGAGGGATCTATGACTTGCTTCACAGGAGGGTCAGAAAATCCTTCCTACACCTGCCACTTTTAAATTCCACCAGCTTGAAATATTCAGTATGCCAAGGTGCCATATTTTGGGGTAGCATGTCCTGAACTCCAATTTTATTGCTGTCTTCTAGTTTATTAATCTTTTCTTCTACTATGAAGCCCTTCTAGTGAATTTTTTCAGTTCTAGATTTCCTTTTGGTTCTTGAGTTTCCATCTCTCCAGAAATTGTTTCATTAAATATATTCATCTTTTCCCGAAAATTCTTTAACATATTTATGATTAAAGTTTTTGCCCACAAATTTCAACGAGTTGTTGACTTTCTTATAGACATTTTCATACTTCATGGCACGTCCAGTAATTTTTTGCTTACTGTACTGGACATTGTATAAGATACACTATAGTGAGTCTGGATTCTGTTATCTTCCTGTGAACGCTATTGAATTTTGTTCTAGTAGGCAATTAAATTCAGGAGATTCTCCGATTATGTGAGGGCTTAGTTTTCGGCTTTGTTAGTTTGAGTCTATTTTGGTTTTGTATTTGCCTTAATCCTAGAGTTTAGTCCTTAGGCCTGGAATGTGGCTATTACTTCTAAAGTATGGTCCTTCTGAGTTTCAAAGAAAAACTCAGAAGTGTTTTATCAAAACCCCCTAACTAGGCAGAACTTAAACTCCAAACTCTTTAGCACCACTGCTGGAACCTATAGCCAGCTCTCTTACCTTTCCACCATTGTTTTCCCTGCTCACTAGAATCTTGCCCTGAACAGACACAATTCAGGACTCAGCCAAGAATTTGTAGGAAATTAGTATGCAAGTTTTCTGGCTTTCTCCTCTGTCTCCCTCATTTTCAGGAACAACTCAAACTCCAATGCAACTCCTCAGTGCAGTAAAATTCATTTTGCTTTCAACTCTATGCCTGAGGAATCATGCTGATGGGGGCGGGGAGGGGGGTACCCATAGGAAAAGCTAATTAAACATGGATCTCACCCAGTGTCCTTACCTCCTTCCAGGAATGGTACCTGCTTAGCTTTAGTTTCAGGTATTGTCCTTCGACACCTCCAAAGGTTTTTTTATATTTGTCCATAGTTTATAATTTTATCAACAGGTTGTTAGTCTGTTATAAGCCACTTGACCGTTACCAGAACCAAACTTCCTAACTGTATTGTAAATATAATACATCTCATCTAATTCATTAACACATAATTCTATCAAGAAAATTGTTCTTAAATACTTAACTATTTCGGTATAGTTTTTTCTTGTAATCCCTTTAAAAAATGATTTTGAAAACATTCTGAGGGGGGTTCAAAGGTTTTACCAGACTCCCAAAATAATGAACACAAAAATGTTAAGAACTCCTGGCCTGAAGATTTTCTACTGCTACCACCATAGGTTTTCCTACAGTTGGGGAAATTTCCCCAGGTTTCCTTAACCATCACTTACTGATACCTACTACACGTCAGGCACTGTTCTAGGCCCATAGGACAGAACAGGGAACAAAACCAAGTCCCTCCACTCAAGAGGCTGGCAGGAACATGTTCATATTTCCATGTAGAAGGACCAGCAAGAGGAATCCTCCAGACCGTTCTCCAGTTACTGGGTTCCCTTGCCAATGAGACAGCCACTGGCTCACATTAATTGGTTAAAGTCAGACTGCTGATAGGCCCTCATCATAGGGTTCTTTCCCTTCCCTCTCCACCTCAGCCTAGCGCCAGAGCCACCACTCTGGTGTGTCTGCCCAGGTTTTCTAATGATGGAAGAGAGGGAGTTTCAGGCAGGAAGGAGGGGGCTCATTGGTCAGATGAGAGAAGACTGAGCTCCAGATTTGCAGCCTTTGGTTACTGGCACCCTTAGTGAGCACAGGAGGGTGTGGGGACAGAAACCACAATGCTGACAGCTAAGGATTGGGAGGCAGGAGTGTGGTCCTTAAGAGGGAACAGACTGGCATGGAGGTAGGATCAGGAAACTTCTTTTTGATGAGAAAAACTTTTTTGACACTTTTTTTTAAAACTGAGGGGAGAGAGATGCAATAGAGGTAAATCAATCAAGCATGAATAAATGGGGTAACTCAGAGAGCCCAGGAGCAGCCTTCAATAGATTACAGTTCTTGGACACAACCGGAATCCACTTCTTGAGATTCTATAGCATCTCAAAGTGAACTTCCTAGATTCCCAGGCCCTATCACTAATCCCAGGGCGAGTTTGGAGTTAAAGAGCCACTGGCCTGAAACTTAATCTTCAGGCTTCCCTGACACCTCCATCAGGTTGCCACATTCTCGTGGATGTACTGCCACCTGCTGGAAGAATGACAAAAGTAGCAACAACCATTTGCTGAAGGGAACTGCTTTTCTAAAATGGCTGCATGCAAAGTTCTCACCCAAAGCACCAAATCAGAAACCACAGGCACCAGGGGAGGACTGGAATGTGAAATTTTATAGGACAGGACCGCAGCCGGTTATAAGACCTAGCACCCCTCTTGGGCCCTGCAGGGTGACCACCTCCATCCCCCTTAGATCCTGATTAGCATTAGCACCTCAGACTGGAAGCAGTAATTACAGGGCAGGACTGTTTCTCTCCCTTAATGCGAAGGGATAGCAGAACTTTTTCTGCCCTTGTCTTGCCCCACAGCAGGTTTACAGATGGGCTGACCAACGGCTGGTATACCATGGGCACAGTATCAGGAGCATTCCTATTGAAAAGTGTAAACTCTAAAGGCAGGGCAAATTATCTTACAAAGCAAGTTCTACCCTAGCGGTCAAGAACCACTATCAGATAGGAGTCAGGTTCAAGCCTTCCCTACCCATCTCCCAGCAAGGGAACCCACCACACCCTGCTCTGTCATCCAAGTATTGAATATGCACTGTGCTGGGCCTGAGCCTGTAGCAATGCTAATACATGCTACTAGATTGCCAAATTGCCTGTTACATTTTCAGTTTATCTTAAACCTACGGGACTACCACAAATTAAGGAGCCAGCCAAGGCAGGTAGATATCTACTTGGGAGAATGCTGTGGGGTAAGAGAGAAGGCTATCATCCTTGATGGGTCCCAGGAGACCCAAAGTTCATTCTCACAGGCCCTTTCTTTTAAAATCCAAGTTTGGGACTGATCGCCACTAACAAGGTAAATTTTAACATGTATTCACTCAGTTCTAAGCCTACTCAGCCTTATCACTTGGGCTAACTTATGACTTCGATGAGCTCCAACTGGAACTTTGAGATCTAGAAAAATCTAGGCTACCAGGGGTTCATTTTAGTTTGCCATCAGAGTACGTACTTCAGCAAAACTTCATTGGCACTTAACCCTCAAAAGCGAAGCCTTAGTCCTGCTTTAAGTCCTTCCTATTTGGAACAGAACTGCTAAGTGGTGGTGAAGTGCCACGTGGCTTAGATGTCATCACACTAGTGAAACTCATAACCAGGACAAAACTTATCCACTTTATAGCCTTTAGGTTGCTTTATAAATTTAATTCTACCAGTATATTTTTACTTGGCATTTTTTAGTAGTCTGATTATAACAGTTGAGTCCACAGGCTTTTGGACTTGGGTGTCCTGGGTTCAAAATCTTGGCTGTACACCACCTGGGGCACCATTTTCCAGCTAAATCCATATTAATCCTTTGATCGAATGTCTCATGTGGCCTTTAACTTATCAGAAGTAGAGGTGGGGGAGTACTTAATAGATGGAATATCTGAGCACTAAACACATTACAAAACCGACGGACTTTCTTGCCAGTTTAACCTGAAGTTGCTGGGAGACTTACTCTCAAACAAGCCTTTCATGCCACAACACAAGCGCAGCTACAGAAAGCTGGTGACTTCAGCCATTTCACCAAAACTAGTGGCCGGGATACTTGAAACGAAAGCATCAAGCATTTCCATTAGGGGTGTGTTGGATCTGGAGTGGCAGAACAAACTGGGTTTGCCATGCTCTACCTTCAGCCATATTCCAGGAGAAACGCTCTAGGAAGTAGAAGTCTGGCACCAGAGTTTAGGACTTTTAATTTGTCCCAAAGTTGCTGAAGCAAAATCATGATAAAACATTCTGCTTTCCTTTACAACCCCCCAACACGAAAAAAAAAAAAAAAAAAAACTATTTGTAGGAAAAAAATGGTTTTGTACATAGGAAGAAACAATATAAATTCAAAACTTACAGATAAGGGTTAGCTCTATCACTCATCTCTTTAAAAAGTTTATATGAATATCCAGTCAAAACCAACAGGGTATCTCCCTTGAAATGTTATCTATATGGATTTCCAAGTAGACCACAGGACTGTATACTGTCTTGGAATGTCCTTAGAAGGCTCTGTCATTGATCAGGTAACAGAGTAAAAACCCCAGAGTCCTTTCTTTCAAATGGAAGAAGGAAAGACAGGGATAGAAGAAACTATTCAAACTTCGTCTTCTTTCCTTGTGGCTTGTGGTCGCCGCCGCCTCCTCTGCCTCCTCTGAAGCCACCTCGCCCTGCAGGAAGGCAAGACATCATTAAAGAACGAGAGCAAAGCTGCAAGGAGTCCTCCCCTCCTCAGAGTGATTAGCAATAATTAATTTAAGGACCCAAGTTCTGAAGTGCACGTGCCACGTGCTGTCCAGTGTATACACAGAGGTAGCCAGCCCTCTATGCTGCTTACCTCCAAAGCCTCCCCGGCCTCTGCCACCAAATCCACCTCGGCCACCTCTGCCACCACCTCGGCCTCCGAAGCCGCCTCTGCCTCCACCACGACCCCCGAAGCCACCTTCACCCTTAGGCTTGGCCCAGTCCAAAGTAACTTTGTTTCCATCAATTTCACCATCTTCCATGGCCTCCTTGGCGGCTTTGGCATCTTCCTCACTGTTGAAGTCTACAAACCCAAACCTAAAACACCGAAAGAAATTACCCATTATAAAGCAGAGTTACAGAATAAGTGCAAAGTTAACCTCACATGCTGGACAGTGATCCCACAGAAAGTAGCCTTGCTCAATTGAGAAAAAACCAAGAGTAGCTCTCTATGGAAAGCTGAAACCGGTTTTACTGATAACCTGAACCACAGAATGTCTCACAGAACAGCAGAATCTACCTCTGTGAAGACAGAAGGCAAAACAATGCTAGCTCTGTGAATTGTCTCTTCTTCTCGTGCGAATCCATAAACTGCCACGGAGCGACAGAAAGGAGCTCAATGAGAAGACACACGAGGCGGGAGGTCTTTGTTGGGCAGACACTGAACACCTATTTCCTGCATCTTACCCTTTGGAAGATCCAGTCTCCCGGTCCGTGACTATCCTTGCCCGAACAGAGCCGTCAAATGACTCCTTTAATGTCTCTTCTGTAGTCTCCTCAGACAGACCTTTGACAAACAGAGTCTTGGATGGCTCTGAGGAAAACAAAAAGCACACCTTTTACTTTAAATCTCAATTTATAATGATGAGATGCTAGATTTGTATAACATTTAGTATCTGACTACTGGCTAAGAATGCTTGTCTTAGCAGAAGCTAGCCTTTCATTTGAAGGGTCTGTATGAAAAGTAATCTTACCCAACTAATACTTAAAGCAAAGGGGCTTAAAACAACTACCATCTCAAGTTTACCTTGACCACCAAAGCAGTTCAATTCCTGCCTGAGATCTTTTATGGAAAGGAGAACCAACTCAAACAAGTGAGACAGATATAAAGCAGACAGCTACAATGGGCAAATCCTGCCGAGCTGACATGGCTGGATCAGAACTTGACTATCTAGAGGAATTTTCTTGGGATTTCATCAATTATTTCTCAGATAATCAATCATCATATCCAGTAGCATGTCAGCAACAACAACAACAAAAAAAACAAACATTCACCTCTAGATCTGACTAAAAAGTTAAAACATGGCACTAAGGAGAGCGACTCCCCACCACACCCTGTTAATAGCAACTTACGGCTTCTCGCATTAGGTGATCCCCTGGGTCCTTGCAACTCCAGCCTGATTGCTCTGCCCTCAATTTCTCTTTTATTACAGGAATTTAAAGCTTCTTTAGCATCTTCAAATGAAGCAAACTCTATAAATGCATACCTGCGGACAAAGTCAATATTTAGAATACATTACCTAGGGCATGGCTCCTCTACAATCACACCTGATACCATCAAGCCTTTTCCCTCAAGCACAGGTTTAAATGATGCTCTTTATTTTACACTGATTTTGTTTTAGTTAAAATGATTCAACTTCTGCGAACAGCCAGGAAATCATGACTTTACCTATTAAAGACACTCTTATCACCCATAACTAACATAAAAATAATTATTTTACCCTTTAGATTTGCCATTTTGGTTCTGGGGCACTTTGATAAAAGTTGCCTTCTCAAATACTTCCTGAAGAGTTTCTTCTGTTGCGCTGTAGGAGAGGTTGCTTAAAACCAGAGTTTTTGATTCACCTACAAATAGAGAGATGCCAAATTATGACTCAAACAGTGGTTCCCAACTTCAATTACAACTCTACGTTGTTCACAAGAATGTCTATACTTAGAAGTAACACGCCAATGTTGATGCAGGTGGAATCCCACTTGTTACGCAACAAATGTACTGTAACGTCCTGCTTCTTCCATGCCTGTTCAGATGTGTAAACTGACCACTGATCTGTCTTACAGAACATAATTTTAAGATGCGTATGATGTAAGTTATTTAAAGTATAAAACACACAAAGGAAACTCGATTTGTCTATGTTCTAATGCAAAATGGTTTCGTGTAGCTCTTACTCAAGACACTAATTACTATTACCAACAGAAATGTAACCTATCTAATCTACAACTGCAACCAAGTAATCAGTCAACTTTATATAAATGCAAAGATGCAAATGATCTCCTGCCACCAATTCTAGAACCCTGTAGAAAACTTATAAATTCTTACCACTCCAAGTGCTATTCTTTCCACCTCTATAGTCTTGACTTTGACCTTTCTCTCCGGTATAGTACAAGGAAATAGATCGTCCATCTATCTCTGTTCCCTGCTTTTCTTCCAACGTTTTCTCTGCATCGGCTTCCGTTTTAAATTCTATATAAGCAATCCTGCAATGGGGAAAAAAACGTTAAGAACTTGCTCGTTTTTTAAAACCATGTTAATTTTTAACACAAATGTTTTAATCTCAACATGACCCTTTTCACACTAACAAATAGTCTGTCATCTTCCACTTTTCAATTAAAACTTTCCTCCCACTACAAAGTTTGCCAAGTACTCCTAGAAATTTAACCCCACCTCACTGCAATTATTACTTACGTAGCCATTTACTGTAGGCACATTTTGTAGTCCTTTATACATATTAACTCATGTTTTAAAATCAATCTGAATTACGTTATCTTATCCCCACTGTATAAACAGAAAATTGAGGCACAGATATGCCCCCAAATCATGCACCTAAAAAGATGCATCAACACTTTTAAAGAAATGTATTAATTTTAATAACTCAACATTCCAGTAGACAGGAAACATACCCTTTACTCTTTCCATCCTTGCTGACTAATCTGATCTCCATAGCATCTTCAAACACTTCTTTTAATTCATCCTGAGTAACTTTATAAGGCAGATTTTTAGCCAAAAGTGTTCTTGCATCTCGATCTAGATAAATAAAGAAATGAAATGGATGAGTTAAAAGACCTTTCTCCTCACAAAGATAAAGACTGACCAATAAAAAAGCTCTGTTTAAAAAATAATTTGAGACTCTACAATGTACAAGACACTCTGCTAATACGGAGATACACAGCACTGGCAAGACTGAAGCTGCTGTCGCAAATGACATCAAAATGCTGGATACTTAGAACTCAACCTGGAGTAGGTGCTCAGTATTTTTAATTTAAAAAGTCGTGAGCACACACCTGAAACATGACGGTGTATGAATACAAAGAGTAGCCAGGGATCTGATTTAGTTTCAGTGAGGAAAGGCCTCTCTCTACATTCATGGAGGTAGTTACACGTTGTTTTATTGTGCTTCGCAGATGCATTACTTTTCTTACCAACTTTTGAAATTTTTTTTTATTTTTGTTCAAATTTCTCTTTTACAGTAAAACTGCTGAGGTAATGGCCTCACTCTACCACCTCTCTTTGGAAAAAATGCTAGATATTGCATTTTTTCCAAATTGAAGTCCCTACCAGCAAAAAGGCTGTAACTCCTTTATTGTGATACTCTACTATGGTGGTCTGAAACTGAACTCGAAGTATCTCCGAGGTATGCCTATACATGTAACCAATTCTTTTTCTAATTAAGTCTATTCTTGCTTGCCTGACTTGAGAATTTTTAACACCAGCAAGCAACACCAGTCACTGTTGTAAACATTTAATGCTTTAACTCATTAATTCTTACAACAGTGAGGAAATCAAAAAAGATTTTAACTGTTGAACCTGGCCAATTAGCCTAGAAACATATTAACAAATTACCTATCAGTGTCAAAATTACCTAAAACCGTACATACCTTTTTTACTGTCTTTTCCCTTTGGTTTTTCTAGTTTGATTTCATTGCCAAAGACTTTTAAACCAGTGAGTTCCAAGGCTTTTTCCAGGTCTTCAGCAGATTCAAAATCCACATAGCCAAACTTCCTTTAAGGTGACAGGCAAGAACAAAAGTAGAGGTTTGAAAATAAACAAAAGCCACATTAACATATGTTTTAGCCAAGCAGCAACACTAACATAATGGTGGAAACCAGGATTAAGTAAAAAACCACCTGTTCTATTTAATAAGATAAAGTCAGGCTCTGTAACCTGG
The DNA here is from genome assembly GCF_000151845.1 of Pteropus vampyrus. Taxonomy (NCBI): domain Eukaryota; kingdom Metazoa; phylum Chordata; class Mammalia; order Chiroptera; family Pteropodidae; genus Pteropus; species Pteropus vampyrus. The sequence continues at coordinate 48,117 of NW_011889320.1, forward strand.
GATACAACAGAACCAAGTCTTAAATACCAAAACCTGATGGAAGCTCACCTTTGAGACTGTCTTTATTAGCTACACTGCTCATCACAATTGACAATAATATCTAACAAAAAAACCTGTCCAAGCATCAAAGGACAATCCTGAATCGTTAAAAGCATCCGCTATCATGACCGTTTGGGTCTAATAATCTTAAAGATAAGCACTATGGCATACCACCCACTCACCTAGACACACCAATTCTGACATCCACAACAGCGAGATCGTTTTTAGCAAAAACGTCACTGATACCGGTTTTTAATTCAGGAGCAGATTTGTTGAAGTTCAGGTTTCCAACAAAGAGATTGAAAGCTGTAGTTGGTTCTGTGGCTATACAAAAAAAACGAATTCAAATTAGTCTATTTGTAAAATACGACAGAAATTTAACTTCTAGTATAAATTTCTATGAATAGCACATCAGCACATTACAATGCAACATCGGGTTTCAGCATTAAGTCCCTTTGCTGTTCATCACTTGTGCCATGGGGTGCCCCCCTAGTCCCCAACAATTCTGCAAGTTACCTTCCACTTTCTGTTTCTTGGCTTCGGGAGCTGCTTTCTGTTTGGCCATTTCCTTCTTTCGTTTTCCAGGAGCTTCTTTGACAGGCTCTGGACAAGATTTCAAACAACCCGTGTCACCCATAAATAGTCACTCATATTCAAGTACCTCCTTTAAACAGAACGCTTATCAATATACTGTAGATTCTAATTCGATTACCTTCCTCCTCCTCCTCTTCCTCCTCCTCTTCCTCATCATCCTCCTCCTCCTCCTCATCGTCATCTTCATCATCCTCCTCCTCTTCATCTTCATCCTCAGCGGTGCTCTTGGCCTTCACAGGAACAGCCTTTGCAGGGGTTTTCTTGCCTTTGGCTGGTGTAATTTCCATAGGTTCTTCTTCAGAGTCTGAAAGAAACCACCCAGTCAAAAACTCAAGATTATCCCCAAACCCACATTAGTTCTAGGAAAATCTAAAGGAAAAGAAATGCAAAACTTGTCAATGCCACTGTACTTTGTAGTCAGAGCAAGAACAGATTACTTGGAAACAAAACCCTACATTACAAAACACACAGAATGTGCTGTTTTAAGCATATTCTCGGGGCAGGCAATCACTCTTGGGGTACCCCTTCAGTGCACCACAACCAGCCCAGAGCTCTGGGAGGATTTTTATCTAATCTCAGGTTGTCATGAAGGAGTACATCTGCATGTTGCTGCCCACCAAGCTCACCTCTCCTCTATCTTGCAAACAAAAAAGAGCCCAAGGATGACCAGGCCAAAAGAACGCCTTACCATCTTCTTCGTCATCGTCGTCGTCGTCGTCATCTTCATCATCATCGTCGTCCTCATCCTCATCATCATCTGAGGCAGGAGCAGCAGCTGCTGCTTTCATCACTGCTGGCTCAAATTCATCCTCATCTTCATCCTCCTCCTCTTCATCCTCATCCTCCTCTTCACTGTCATCATCTTCCTCATCACTGTCTTCCTTCTTGGCATTTTTGCCATTCTTTGCTCCCTTGGCTGGGGTGGCTGCTCCCTTCTTACCAGGAGTTGCAACCAATGCTTTGCCTGGTGTGGCTCCCTTCTTGCCAGGTGTTGCTACTGCTTTGGCTGGCGTAACTGCTGCCTTTTTTCCAGGGGCTGGCGTAGCTGCTGCCTTTTTTCCAGGGGTAACAACTGCTTTCTTGGCCGGTGTGGCAACTGCAACCTTTTTTGTTGGAGAAACCATCACCTTCTTTGCTGGAGTTGTGGTAGCTTTCTTGCCTTTCTTCTGAGGAATGATAACCTCAAGAATTAAAATAAAAGTATGTTATCAAACTCAAAGAGGAAGCCTTGGTCCTATAAATGAATGCTAAATTCTGGCACTGCCTCTGGTTCAAGACCACATGCCTTAGACATGTTAGCATGTTAAACTGCAGGGTCATGTCCTTCTGCACACCTCCGAGGTCAGAGTCATTTTCAGATAAAATATCTAAGCATAAGGAATTCTTAACTTGAAATACCTATGAATTTCTGTACCTTGTATTTTATAATTGCTTCAGCATTAAAGCAGCACACCCTAAAATGGACTCTGAAAAAGTCCCGGTTCAAGATGGCAAACACATAGGTAAACGCTATGCTTTCCTCCTCCCATGACCACATTAAAATTACAATGGAATTATAGAACAAGTAAGCTAGAGAACCATCTGAAGACCAGCTGAACCGAAGTCCTATGACTAAAGAACCCACATCAAGACTGGTGTCTACATATGTCAAAACTCAACCAAGTGTACACCTTACGTATGTTTGCTTATTTGTACTTCAATTATATCTGAATGAAACTGTTAAAAAACACACAATTTTCTAAAATCTAAAAAATGGACTCTGAAAACAGACTGCTGAAAATAGTACGAACATTACATGTTGCTTTAAAGATTATGACTTGATTTATATAACTAAAGCCTTGCATTTTGTAAGATCCCTCTATTAAGTATTATTAAATCATCTGGGGTTCTTATAGTGGGTGGTGGTATAAAATTCACTGAAAAGCTCATTTTAGGACCAGAAACAAAATGAGTACCAAACAGGGTGGACAGTTAATCCTTACAAAATTAATACAAATTAAAAAAACGAGCCCTCAGCCTGACGAAAATATTCATCTACATTTAAGTCACACTCAAAGCCACTTTTTGTTGACAAGTTTTAACAGATACAATGTTAGAAAACCTTTACTAAATTCTAAACAAAAAATGAGCAAATACAGTGATTAGTTGTCTTTATAGGAAGCAAACAGCCAGGAGTGCCAAACAGGGTCAATGCAAAAATCAAAGGGAGGTGGCAACCCTCACTCCACACCAAGAACTTGCTGTAACACAGTGACTCGCATTACAAAACTCACATGTGAAGAACAGAGACCTGCTTGAAGCATAGGAAAGGAAATCTGCTAAGGTTAATCTGAGACCTGAAAGTAATGCCATTCAGAGGGCAGTTAGTTGTCCAAGCTGTTTCCTCATCTAGCATGAGGGGCTAACATGTTCAAACTGGAAAAAAACATGGATTTACATCACTACACTAAGCCCTGCAGAGCACACATAAAAAAAGAAACGCCTCTAATCTTTCCCTCAAGCTCATCCAAATACATACATATCCTTACGGTACCTTGACAGGTCAATGAATAGTCTGTAAAACCACCATATATGAAATACAATCCTTTTTATGCCAGTATCTTCAGACATCCAATACCACCCCCCTTTTTTGCTCTTCATCTTGTAGTTCTGTTATTCTGCATTCAATTGTACATAATTACCTCTTCTCCACTGCTTTCATCTTCTTCATCTTCTGACATTTCCTCATCTTCACTATCTTCTTCTACCTCCTTTGGGGGAGGTGCCATTTTCTTGGGGTCACCTTGATTTTTACCAGCCTAAAACAGACACATTAGTACATTACAACCCCTAATTTTCAGATCATTCATATTTTTGCCATCATTCTTCATAGCATAATCCAGTCATCCCCCTTCTCAGAACCCACGTTGCATACTGTCGAAAACGACATTAACTAAAAACTACTCTTGGTGTCAGTGTTAGCAATCTTCCACACTTTTCCTGTCAAGTCCTACAAAAGCCAACCTTAGGATAAAAAGGCAACTTCAAGGAAATCATCTCCCTCTTCTGTTGTCTTCCTTAAGCACATCATTTCTAAAAACTATACTTCCAGAATCGACCCTTACACATCAGTCCAACTTTTTCATACTCAGTAACCCATAATGAGACCATTTTAATGGCCAAGAATCCACAGCCCGTCACTCGGGGGAAAACTACCTCAAAAAAGACTTTGGTAAATTCTGGCACCTTATTCCACCGCCCTCCTGATTTAAAGTAGGACAACTTTTTTAAAAAAAAAAAATCACGTCTTAACCTACCTTCGGTCCCCTCATGAAGTGTTCCTTTCCCAGGGAAAGGACCCCGCCCCCGCCAGACCCACCGGGGCCACGTGGGGATACCTCACGGGCCACCACGTGCGCGCAGCGCCGCACAGGGAGCACGCGGCAGGGCCTCTTTCCGGAGCCCGCCTCGACTGCGCCCGCCGGAGCGGAGAGCCCGCAGGCCGCCAGTCCCCGGCCTGAAGCAATCCCGTCGCTGCCCGCCTCAAAGCCGAGACCCCTCCGGAGAGGCCGGGCCCGACGCGGCGCAGCCCACGTGGCGGGCCGCGCACCCGGGCACGTGCGTCAGGAGGCGGGGCCCCGCTCGCGCCCGGAGCAGGAGTCCGGCCTCCTCCCTCCACGCTGACGCCCAGCGCCCCCTCTCCGCGCTCAATCCTGAGGTCTTTCCCCCCCTCATCAACTACCCGCAGCACCTGCCGAAGCTCTTCACCTCGCCACCAAGTCGCCAAAAGCCGCGAGACCTCCCCGCTAATCACGCGAGACTTCCCGCAGCATGGCGCCCTCGAACGCGCCCGGGACGGCGCGGAGGCCCTCCTCCTCGCGGCGCCGCGCGCGCGCGCGCTCCTCGGGAAACAGGCCTCGATGTCCGTGGTTGCAAGCGCGAAGCCTCTTACCTTTGCGAGCTTCACCATGATGGCGGCTAATAACGGCGGAGCGTGTGGCAGGCGAGTGGCGCAGATGAGCCCGAAGGAACCCAACGACGTCGATGGCGGCCGCTGGTACTGAAGACTCGGAGCGCGTACGCTTGGCTGCCAGCTAGAGCTCGAGACTGAGGCGAAAGACTGAGCCTGCCCAGTAATCGCCTCTGGAAAGGCGACGACGGCACCCTCGTGACTCCTTTTCGACCAACCAGAGTTCGCGCTCATCCCATGAGCCAACCGTGAGCCTCTGTCGAGAGCGGCGCGGGGCGGGGCGCGGGCGGGAGTGGGCGGGCCGAGGCGGCCAGAAGAGAGGGAGGAGAGTCGGTTTCGGCGCCTGGGGGGCGGGACTCGCTTTGTGCAAAGCCGGCGCTGATTGGGCGCTGGGCGCACGGTTCCGAAGTGTCCCTCCGCGGCCTGCGCTCCCGGCGCCTGCGCCGTGGGATGGATATTTTTTGGCGCCGCGTGTGTCGGCTTCTGGGGGCGGTCGGTCTTGGTGATCTTCGGGACCCTAATGTGTCCGAATCCTGTCGACTCGAGTGGAGTTTCTTTGCGGTCCCGTCTCTCGTTTCACGCTCAGCCTCGAGGCGGCCTTGAAGGAAGGAGTTTGTCCCCCGTTTCCGTGCTGATGAGCCCGAGACCTTCGGAGACCACAGGTTCACAACGCCCCAGGCTGAGGCCCACCTTTTCCCCGCGCGACTACGAATCAGTGCTAGAAAATCCCCCTATGTGCAGGTGATTCCCTTCCCTGGTCACGTGCCTTAAATTGCCTCCTGAGAGCTGTTAATAAAGGCAGTCTTGCGTGTTTCTCTGGTTTACTGTCGGTAGCGCACAAACAAAACTAATCTCAACCCCGCGTTAGGTATTCCAATGGAAACCGGTTGGGGAAGATAACTTTCTGGTGGTCACAGGATGTTACAACTGCGGGATGGGGAGAGGAACTTGGTCAGGCTCACCACGGTGCCACGCTTTTGACCATCCACAAGTTCTCTCTTTGTTATTTGGGACTAAAATGTGGCTGAGTCTGTTACCAGATGGTCCAGGAGGAGTATGTCAAAGGAGCCGAGGGAAAAGTTCCCTCCATGGCGGAGGCACATTAGAGTCTTTGTGCTTTTGCCAATTATTCAGTTAGGTCACTGTGGACAATCTTAACCCAGACCACTGCCTTCAGTTTAGAGCTTGCCTAGGATATATCCTGGGTATTTGATACCTAATTGTTCTACAAAACCAGGATACTTTCAGCTACGACCGTATTTCCCCAATTGAACTAATGTTCAGAATCACCTCTGGAGATTCTAATTAAAGAGGTCTGGGCTGAGGCTCAGAATTTTGTATCTTAACAAAGGCTCCTGGGGGTTCTGGTGAGCAATCAAGTTATTTTGCAATTCTTAGGGACTCTACTGGGACTAAGTGTATAGAAAACCCACAGCTACCCACTGATCAGGGAGGAGGCTGGGGCGGGTTCTGTGGTCTACACCCTGCCTTCTGATGATCTGTGGAAAGCCCGTGAGGAGAGTCATATTTCAAACTCTGGGATGGGGGCTGACGGAACATTTAGTGGGAGATGGGACAGAAAGAACAGCATGCGCAAGGCATGGAGGAATAAGAC
>NW_011889320.1:56468-58257 GCF_000151845.1 Pteropus vampyrus
GAGACCAAGACGAGGCAAGTAAAGCATTTGTCTCAGGCACAAAATTTAAGGGACACCAAAAACTCAATAATCAAGATAAATAATATTTCAGTGCAATTTTTTAAAAATAGTGCGAAAAATGCATGATGAACACAACATCAGAATTTAAAATAAACACAAGATCACTATCACTGATACTCCTTTCCCCTTTAGGCTCTCCTGTGGCTTGGCACAGCCCTGTTACTTACTGATCCCATCCTTAGGAAAACTTGATATTTTGTTCATCACAGCTTTTCTTGCATTAATTTGCATTTTCAAATCTTGTTTTTAAATATTATATCGGTTACTGAGTTTTTGGCCTTAAATTTTGCACCCAAGGCAAGTGCCTCACTTGCCTCACCCTAGTCCCGGTCCTGTGCCCTGCTGCGACCTCCAGGCTTCAGCCAATTGCACCACTGGCCTTCCCCCAGCGTGCCCTCTGGGGCTCTGTCCCACCTGCACCTTCTCCTGTGCTGCTTCCCCTGCCTGAGATGATCTCCTCCCATCCTTGGCCTCCAGGTCGGCTTTCGGGACTCAACCACCTCTTCGTGGAGTCCTCCTGTTATCCCCAGACTGGACTGGGTACTCCTCTATGCCCCGAGGTCACCAGCTGTCACAATGCTTGTGGGTAAGTATGCTTCTTGAAGTCATGTGGAATTTGTCCTTTTAACTCTAGGCTCTATAACAGTTGGCAAACAGTTGGTGCTCAATAAATGCTGATTCCGTGAATGGTGGCTTAGAGCTATTGGAGGAACTCAGGATTAGCCAGGGAGATCGCAGGAACTCCAAAGAAAGTGACATCTGAGATACTCCAGAGAACAAGGCAGCTGCTTCCAGGTCCTGCAGTCTAACCCCAGCCCGTGGCCACCTTACCTGAGCCGGGGCACCTTTCCCAGCAGCATCCTTCCCAGCCAGGCACCGTCCTTCCTGAATCTCTGTTGCTCCTGGGGCCTCAGCCTCTGTTCCTGTCCAGTCCTCCAGTTGTCCTCGCCCTGCCCTGTGCAGAGGATTGAAAGAAGATGAGGTTGAAAGTAGCTGAGGGTCTGGACCTCAACTTTATAGATTCAGAAACCTGAACTTTTAAAAGATAAAGCCCATTAGCATGCTTACTATCAAAAAACAGAAACCAAGTGTCAGTGCGGATGTGGAGAAACTGTCGATGGGAGTGTAAATGGTACAGCTGCCATGGAAAACGATATGATGGTTCCTCAAGAAATTAAAAATAGAATTACCATATGATCCAACAATACCATTTCTGGGGATATATCCAAAAGAATTGAAAGCAAGACCTCAAAGACATTTGCACACCCATATTCCATAGCCATGTTTGGCCTTTATTCACGATAGCCAGAAGGTCCCAAATGTCCTTCAGTGAGTGAATGGATAAACAAAATGTGACACGCACGTGCACATACACGCACACACACACGAATATTATTCAGCCTTAAAAAAGCAATTGTAACACATGTTACAACATGGATGAACCTTCAAGACATTATGCCAAATGAAATAAGCGAGTCACAAAAAGACAAATAACTGTATGATTTCACTTATATGAGGTACCTAGAGTAGTCATAGATACAGAAGATAGACTGGTGCTTTGCAGGGGCCAGGAAGAGAAGGATGGGAAACTGTTGTTTCATGGGTATAGATTTTCAGTTTTGCAAGATGAAAAAGTTCTGGAGGTTGCACAACAATGTGAATATACTTAACACTACTGAATTGTACACTTAAAAATCATTAAGGTGGTAAATTTTATATTATGCTTATA
>NW_011889320.1:58318-96399 GCF_000151845.1 Pteropus vampyrus
TAATTTTATATTATGCTTATATATAAATTGTTACCACAATTTTAAAAAAGATAGTTTTATTTTCTGAATAAGAGATACAGTTAAGAAACCAAAAAATATAAAACGATAGACAGAAAAAAGTCTCTCTTGCATTCCTGTCTCCCAGTTTCCTAGTTCCTATTCATCCACTCTGCTTTTGAAAATGTGTCAACTATAAAATGACAAAAGCCATATATTTATCTTAACAGATGCAGAAAAAGCATTTCACAAAATCCAGTACCCTTTCATGATAAAAACACTCAACAAAGAAATAGAAGAGTGCTTCTTCAACATGACAAAAAGGTGTCTACAAAAAATCCACAACTAATAACAACTCAATGGTGAAAGAAAGACTGGAACTTTTCCCCTAAGATTGTAAGTAAGACAAACATGTCTGCTATCACCACTTCTTTTCAACATCGTTCTGGAGGTTTTATCCAGGGTAACTGGCAAGGTGCGAGGAAGGCATCCAGTTTGGAAAGGAAGGAGTAAAACTATCTCTACTTACAGATGACATGATCTTGTATATATAAAATCCAACAGGATTTGCCCCACTCCCCCCAAAAAAATCTATTAGAGGTAGAGCTAATGAAAAGTTCAGCAAGATTGCAGGATATAAGATCAACATGCAAAAATCATATATATTTCTATACGATAGCAATAGACAAGCAAAATGGAATTAAGAAAACAATTCTATTTGATTCGTTTGCATCAAAAAGAATAAAACACTTAGAGATAAGTTTAACAAAGGAGCGCAAGACTTGTACACTGAAAACTACAAAAAAAATCATTGAAAGAAATCCTATATTCATGGATTAAAAGGCTTAATTTAGTTAGGATGGCAATACTCCCCAAATTGATCTCCAGATTCAACACAATCCCTATCAAAATTCCAGCTCCCTGTTTTTACAGGAGATCCTAAAATCCAAGAGACCCAGAATAGCCAAACAATGCTGGAAAAGAACAAAGTTGGGGGACACACTTCCAGTCTTCAAAACTTAACTACAAAGCTATGGTAATCAAGACTGCATCATCCTGGCATAAGGATAGACATACAGATCAATGGAATAGATTCAAAAATCCAGAAATAAACCTATACGTTTATGGTCAATTTATTTTGACAAAAGTGCCAAGATAATTTAATGAGGAAACAATCTCTTCAACAAATGGTACTGGGACTAGATATCCACATACAAAAGAATAAAATTGGATCCCTATCTCATGCCATATATAAAAATTAATAGATCAATGACCTAAATGTAAGAGCTAAAGCTATAAAACTTTTAGAAGAAAACCTAGACAGAAAGCTTCCTAATTTGGGAGTAGGCAATTATTCCCTAGGTATAATACCAAAGCATAAGCAACAACAAAAAATAGATATATTGGACTTCAGCAAAATAAAAAATTTTATGTTGCAAAGAACACTACCAAGAAAGTGAAACGATAACCTACAGAATGGGAGAAAATATTTGCTAATCCTATATCTGCTAAGGGGTTAATATCCAGAATATATAAAGAATTCCTACAACTCAAAACAACAACAAAAACAAAATCTCCAATTAAAAGATGGGCAAGGATTTGAATTGACATTTTTCATAGAAGATATAACAAATATATTTGCACATAAACACATGAAAAGACGCTCGATATCACCAGTCAGCAGGGAAATACAAATCAAAACCACAATGAGATACATCTTCACAGCCAGTAGGATGGCTATAATCGAAAAGTCAGATAATAACAAGTGTTGATGAGGATGTGGAGAAATCAAAACTCTCGTACACTGTTGGTAGAAATGTAAAATGGTGTAACTGCTTTGGAAAATAGTTTGGCAGTTCCTCGAATGGTTAAATATGGATTTGCCATATAATGCAGCAAATCTTATCCTAGGTACAGCCAAGAAAAATGAAATCATATGTCCATACAAAAACTTGTACATAAATGTTCATAGTAACATTCCTCATAATTGACAAAAACTGAAACAACATAAAATGAATGGATAGACAAAATGTGGTATCTCCATACAATGGAATACTATTCAGCAATAAAAAAAAAGTACTTAGCTATGCTACAACAGGATTGAACTTTGAAAACATTATGCTTACGGAAAGAAGCCAGATGCAAAATACCAGATATTTTCTGAGTCCATGTATATGAAATATCCAGAATTAGCAATTCTTTAGAGACAGAAAGAAGATTACTGGTTTCCAAGGACTAGGAGGAGAGGGGAGTTGAGAATTGACCGCTAATGGGGATGTGGTTTCTTGGTGAAGTCATGAAAATGCTCTAGAATTACTTATGATGGTCACACAATTTTGTGAATATAATGAAGAAAATACTGAATTATACGTTTTGAAAGGGTGACTATTATGGCATGTGAATTTTATCACAATAAAAAATTCCACTTAAAAATTTGTTAACCTTCAAGGAGAAATACAGCTCTCGCTGGACCATGACTGTATTCTTTGCAGACCTTCGATGGAAGATGAACTGGAAGTAGCCTGGCAAACACGGAAGACCAACTGACTACCTCACAATGTACCTAGAACCCTAACCGTCCTTAGCACCCCACCTCTCCCACAACAGTAAAATCCATTCCCAACCACCCACCTCCACTTTCCAGCCTCATGGCTTTCTTTGAAATCTCGAGATTGACTTAGCCACACGCTCGCTTCCAGGTCTAGGTCTTGTTTTTCTTCACCTGAGGACATGTGGCCATATGATTCTCATTTGCCTCCCCTGAGATCACCTGCATTTCCAGAGCTCCCCATAGGGTGTAGGCCTAGCCTGGCGTCTGGTAGAGCAGGAGCTCAGTGGATGCTTCTGGAGTGAACTGGAGTTAGGAAGAGCCTCGTTGAGAAGATGGCATTTAGGCTGAGACCGTAAGGGCCTGTGGGATCTGTCAGCTAGGTGTGGTCAGCTGCAGCCGCCTGTGCAAAGACCCTGGAGAGAGAGCGTGGCTGCTGTGTTGAGGGCTCAAGGGAGATGGAGGGGCTGGAAGACTTGAGATCAAGGAGAGAGGAAGAAGATCCACAGAAGATGGGGCTAGAGAGGCAGATCAGAGTTTGCGGGACTTTTCGCATTAGACATCTTTCATCGCAAGCAGCTGCTCAAAACTGTTGACATACCCAAGGGGATTCACTGGCTCTCGGCACTGCAAAGTGCTAAGCACCCCAACTCTCAGCACTTCCAGGCCAGCTTGAGCCAGCAGATCAAAGATGTTACCCTGTACTTGCTTTTGTGTCTCTTCCCCCACTTCTCCATGTCCGCTTCCTGCTCAGACCAGCTTTCATCACGGTGTCAAAATACCTCTTGTTGCGGTTCAAGCAATGAACCTCATGTCTACACGTCTTAGAGTCCAGAGGGAGTGAGAAAATATCTTTCCCAGCAGCCCCAGCTAAAAAGTCCCCTCCACTACCCTTGGGTTTTAGGCCCACCCAGAGGCCAGGTAATGGGATTATGCTGGCAAGTGTGGTCCTGGGCACTGCCCCACCCGCAGGCCCAGGCGGGTCAGCACTTGGGCCAGTGGGTAGCCAAAGAGTGATAAGGGAAGGGTCATGGGAGGCAACCGCAGTAGCCAGAAAAGTCAAGTTCTTAATTTGATTTTCTCTTCTGTATGGGAGTATCCTCTCTACTTTGTGGGATTGCGAAGAACAGAAAGGTTCGAGTGTGACAGTTAAGTTCTGCCATTATCTTTGGAGTGCTGTGGCTGGCGTAACCTCAGGCAGAATGCCCCTTTGCCTCCCGCCACACCCACCTGCTGTTTTCAGTGAGCGGAAAGGAGGCGGGGTCACCTGGCGATCATCAAGCCACTTTTCCTGTTTACCAAAGGTACTTCTCTCTGAAGGGAGGTGCAGTGGCCCTGGGTAGCCAGCAGGTGGCAGCGCCGAGGCGATTCCTGGTTCTGGCTCAGCCCAGGAGCTGGTGCTGGGTGGAGAAGGTGGCTGAGCCTCTTCTGCCAGATTCTGTAGTAGCTGTGCTTTCTTGGGAGCCCTGACTCTCAGGTGGCAGCAGGGCTGGCTTCATGGGCATGCGACCCACACTTAAAAGGGCCCTGGGATTGATTCAATACTCTGCTGTGCCATCTTGAAACCTTACTAGTTGTTGAATAGGAGCCCTGCATTTTCATTTTTCAGTGGGCCCCAAATTTACGGTGTGGGTGGCAGGGCTCATACTGCCTCGGGGGTCCCCATCACTATTTCCCAGAAACATGCTGGCCCCTTCCCTTTGCTGTGCTTTTGCTCAGCCTTCCTGGGGCTCCCGATCATGTTTATCTCCATCAGCTCACTGCGTGCTGAGAAGCCTGGAAAGGATGGGGACCCTACAAGGGGAAGACAGGACCCTATATGGGGGGCATGGAACTCCTATATGTGGCTGGGGGAGGGGGAGCGGGCAGCAAGTTGCTGGTGCTGGGCCCTTGGTCAGGGGTCAGGCCCGGACTTGGGAGCAGGTAGGAAACCCTTACTTGAAAGGTAAACAGGCTGGCTGGACAGGGGGGCCATGCCCACCTGGAGAGCAGATAAGCGAGGCAGTGAGGACAGGGCAGGACCAATGGCTCCAGGGCCAGCCTTCAGCTACTGCTTCGCGTCCATTCCCACAAAGGCCACGTTCTAGGGATGAGTAGTAACTACTTCATTCAGTTTTTCAGTGGAGGAGAGAGCGCCCCGGAGTCTCCTGGTAAAGGAGGAAGACTGCCCCCTGGTGACCTTTAATGCGAGCTGGGGAGGGGCAGAAGTGAGCGGGGAGTGCGGGCGGAGGGAACCAGTGAAGGCCCTGAGGGTGAAGCGGAGAAGTAAAAGCCGCTGTGTCCACAGAGGACCTGGGAAAACAAAGTCCTAGGCTCCCAGGGACTCCATACAAGGGATTCCCCAGCACCCAGCCCTGTGGCGTGGTGGGTCACCTCAGATGGATGTCAGGAAACGGGGCAGGGTGCCCTGGGATGGGCGCTCTCACCAGACGAGGCATCTGCAGGCGCCTTGATCTCGGACTTCCCAGCCTCCAGAACTGTGAGAGGTGAGCCTCCGCTGTTCGCTGTTGATAAGCCCCAGCTGGTGGTTTATTATAGCAGCCCCAATGGACTGAGGCATTCTCTGAGGCTCAGGCTCCCCTCAGCTGTAAAATGAGGAGAATAATATATAGCTTGCAGGATTCCTAGGGTTAATTAATGATATAAAAGCACGTAAGAGACTTTCCATAAAGAGGGGATGTTTTTCTGCCTCGATTTTTCTAGTTTCTACCCTTGTATTAAAATTATCAAAATATTTCAATGACAAGATTTCTGCTGCCCTTAGAAATAACAGAAGTATGATTTGGTACTTCCGTCCTTGGCTTTGAATGCTAGAGGAGCACACCCAGCACAGTGCCGCCTCAGCACCATGCCATGCCCATTATGAACCTCCTGTTTTGGAATTCCATGGCCAACTATCATTTAAAGCTCCACTCTCTGCTGATGGCATACACCCCTTATGATGCCCTATAAAAAGCTTTGCCTGATACTGATCAGCCCCTCAGTTTCCCTCAAACCAGTTCCAAGACCTTTACTCTCTCTCCCTTGGTCACCAAGCTAGAAATCTAGGAGGCATCCTTGACTCCGTTGGCAGTCCCTCCATAGCTAGCTGACGCCCTCCCCAACTTCCCTCCCTCTTCTTCCTCTGCCACTGCCTTGGTTCGGGTCCTCCCCGCACCACTGCAGGAGTCTCCTGGCTGGTCTCCCTGTCTTCTCACCCTCCCTCTGCTCCAGTCCAGTCTATCCTGTTTCAATTCACTAGTGCAGCAAGCAAGAGCCTTGGCTGGGGTCTGGCCTCTGCCTGCCCCTCCAGCCTGACCTCTCTCCTCATCCCCTGCTAAGAGCCTTGCACTTCCCCTGAACACTCCAGACTGTTTTTCATGCACAAGAGGCAAGAAACTATTCAACTTCACAAACACTGACAAGTAGAATGATTGAAATGGCACCGTTGGTGAGTAAGCAGCGCCATAATAGCTCAAAAATGTTTATTAATGATTTCTATGAAACCATCAAGTGAAGAAAGCAAAGTGCAGAAGTGATCTGTAGGAGGCTGCCATTCAAGTAAGAAGGAAATACACACGTGCAAAATACACATGTGCAAAACATACACTAAGGCTAAACCAGAAACTAAGGAGATTGGTTACCTAGTGCGTGTGGTGCGGGGGGAGGGATGACAGGACAAAGGGAGGGGGTAGAAGGCATGGGAAGTGACATTTCTCTATGTACATGTTTGTATAGTCCTGACTTTTAGAATCATTACCATGTTTCATATATATCTATTTTTAATTTAATCAACTAGGAATTAGGGAAGGGGGATCAAAACAACCCAAAGGGGAACATCGACAGGAACAATGGACCCAACAATATTACAAATGAATAACATAACAAATGAATAACATAACAACAATATTGCAAATGAATAACATAACAACACCAAGAACATCGGGACACTCACCTAAGTAACTTCAGACAGGAGCTTTTGACTCTAAGACTAAAGGAAAAAAATGTAGGCTGTTGTACTCTAAATAGGTTTGTATAGGTTTGTTTTTCACAGAGGTGTGAGTTAGAAATTCGGAAACTACTTACGTGGATTAGCACTAAGCAAATAAGTAAATATATTGTGACTAATGAGAGCCTGATTTGTCACTGTCGGAAAAATGAATTAGAAATAAGGAAAGAGAATAGGCTAGAATAAACACTGTGGTGTGGGGTTGGAACTAGAGGCATCAGTGTGAACTCATGGTTTTCAAAATACAGATATAGACATAGCTCTAGATATGCATGTGCATACACACGTTTCCTAACTCTGTCCACTAAGAGGACCTAAACATCACAAAGCCCAGTATCAGCGAACTAACCCAGCACCAGGATCTTGGTGGCCAATGCCTTGAAGAAGTGGCATAGTGTTTTCCACGGCAGCTGTACTATTTTACATTCCCACAACAGTGCGCGAGGGTTCCGATTTCTCTCCGTCCTCTCCAGCTCTTGTTATTTTCTGTTTGTTGTTGTTTTAGTAGCCATTCCAGGGAGGGGGAGGTGGTGTCTCACTGTGGTTTAGAATTGCATTTCCCCCTAATGACCATTGGTATTGAACATCTCTTCATGTGCTGCTTATCAGCAATTTGTACATCTTCATTGGGGGAAACGAAGTCCTTTGCCCATTTATTAATTTAGTGGTTTGGGTTTTTGTTGCTGAGTTAGAGGAGTTTCGGTTTTATGATAAATGATGTAGGGAATCATTGGAGAATGTTGAGCAGGGGAGTAATGTTGACCTAAGTTGGATTTGTTTTATTTTTTGGTCACTCTGACTCGGATAGGTGGAGAATGTTTTGAAGGTGAAGAGATTATAGGTGGAGAGACTAGAATTAGGCTGTAAATGGAAGAGGGAGCAGGACCTAGAGGCCGACGTGGGTTGAAGGAAAGGCTTTTTGGATTCTTTAAAAAAGATGGAGGCACCAACAGGAGATTGGCAGCAGTTAGAGACTGGCTAGTTGCTCGTCCAGCCCATTCCTTCTTCCCGATGCAGAGCTGCGGTGCATTTCCCAAACTCTCTTGGTACGGCAGGAGGGGTCATTTGACCAAGTTCTCGCCAAGGGCAGGGGTGAACACACACCTAGGCCCGGCCCATGCTAAGTCCCCCACATCGGATCCTCCTCGTTCTTTCCTATCCACTCACTGAATGAAGAGTTGGCCAATGACCCAGAACACGGCAGAGGCACAGAATGGAGGGAGCCCGGGTCCCTAAAGGATCATGTGGAAGGCTATCTGGCCTGTGATACCACTCTGAACTCTGGCATGAGTGAAAAAGAAACTTTTATTCTGTTGAGCTACAAAGAATTTGGAGTCCATCTTTCACAGGAGCTAGAGCTAAGACACTGGTTAAATAAATCCTTAGGGTACAGCCATATAACCCTGTCAAAAACTAATGAAGTGGCTCTTTGTTCTTGACATGGAATGGTCTCCAAGGTACTTTAAAGGAAAAACAGCAAGGTACAGGAGAACATGTATAAACTTAATTTTTTGTGTAAAAAATAGGTGGGAAAAATAATGTAAACATAATTCCTTATTCATGCCCAACAGTGGAAGGACACACACAAAAGAAAACAATAATTACTTCCATACAGAGGAGCTGGGTAGCTAGCAGATGGGTGAGACTTTGTGATTTGAACCAATTGAATTTTGAAGCATGCGAGTGTTTCTAATTTAAAATTTTTATTTCGATTAGAAAATTAAAAGGAGTATGCCGGAGATGTGGGCACGTTTAAATATTGGTGGAAGGAGCCAGTACAAACAAAAATCTCAAAAGTATGGACGAAGGGTGGACTAAAGCCCTGAAGAGGCGGGATGGAGGCTGAACCACCACGGGATGGACCTGCCATGGGCAGGAAGCAGGCACCTTAGGACAGGGAGAGAGGAAGCTGGAGCTGTGCACGTCCAGGCAAGTGTGTAAATGCAAACAGGAAGGGAGAGCGGGAGGATCCTTCTCAAGTGGCTTTTAGGTAGGAGGTGAAGTTACCGAATGAGAATGAGTGGTAGATTTTATTTGACTTGTAGGGGAGAATAGGGGATCACATGGACACGGGGACAAGGGAAATAGAATCCTTTCAAGAAGCACTGATGGCCCAGCCAAGACTGGAGCTCCGAATTTAGAATCGGACCCTGTCCTTAAGCCCTCCTGCCCGCATCTCCCTCTTTCCTCTGCCGGGAAGCTGTCATCAGATATGATCTGCTCTCTTTCCCTAGACAGCAGGCTTTTTCTCTGGCCCAACTGAGCCAGCAGAACAGAAGAGAGATCTCACACCTGGAACTCAACCCTATGGCTTAAGTGATGCCAAGAGAACTCACTCTGGCTGGCAAAAGCTCATCAGTGTGCACCTGAAAGAACCAAATAAACTCAACCTTGAGCGCGGAAGACTGACAGGTGTTTAGGATTTACTGTTAAGTCGGGGAATGAGGGGAAGGGGAGCAGAATTCAAAATGGTCCACACATAATACACTCAACCATATAAAATAAGGCTCAACCATAGAAAATCGACTGAAAGAAAACATGCCTAAATGTTACATGGGTTTCCTCTGGTAATTGAGATTATAGGGTTTTCTCTCTATTTCTTTATAGTCTCCAAATGTTCTACAGTAAGTATACAGTACTTTTATAGACTGATTTTTTTAAGATACAGGTTCTGCAACAGTGAGCAGTCATATCCCAATTTCACAGTGGAAAAACACCTTTTGGGTCACGGACCTCTTTACGACTCCGATGGCAATTATGGGCCTTCTCCCTGGAAAAATGCTCCCGAGCTCTCACACACATCAACACCCCATTCTGCATCCCTTTGGGGTGGCCCAGACGCAAGGGAATATCCATCCCTGCCTGTAAGAGACAGAATAACTCCTGGGCGAGCCACAACTGACTGTAAGCTGACCGACAATATTGAAATTTCAATAGAAATGTGTAAATCCCAAATGGAAGCACCAAAAAAGATGCCCAGAGGCCAGTATTGGCTGTGCTGCCCCAACTGTGTCCAAGGAAGGGTGTTACTCTTACTTGAGCCCCGCAGTCACTGTCGCAGGCCTGTCATCCTTAGAGATAGGACTGTACTGGGCATCTAAACATTCCATTCATCCAGCTGACCCCCCGGTTCACACCCCTGGCTCACTTTTCCTAAGTGCCCTTAGGAAAAACATGACTGCTTTTAAGGCAGAGGTTTATAAACCTGTATAAGTCTAAGGACCAGAAAGGCCAAGTATAGGAAAAATAAACTGCCAGCATATAATCAAACTCTATTTTATATCTTATAAGGTACAGACACATGATGCCAGAGATTGTACTTTAAACTTGACATTAAAAATATATAATTTGGAAATGGAAATAATTATTCAAAGTTTCATAATTTATTACGCCTCAGATTTGAAATCCAAAGTCTGACATTCCTTTCTGATGCCCCACGGTGTCAATCGACGCCAGATGAATCTCACGTAGCAGTGTGCAAGAGAGAATTCATCTCTGACTCCTTTAACTGGGAGCAATATTTAGTTCTGTTTAGTTTCATAACAGAAAATAGCTGCTCACAAACATAGGTGCTTCCGAACATGGACAGAATCTTTGCACAATGGTTTTTATAGTTAAGGTAACCATTCCCTAGACATTTGTAGAATTCTGGGATTCCAACATCATCATATTTAGTTTTCAGTATAGTGTTGCACTGCAGTTCAATAACTTCCATTTGTAGCTCTTCATTCACATTATTAATATTAATTGAGAAAGGTGAACTGAACAATATTAGTTCATTTTCATAAAGTTTGAAATCAGATACCCATTTTTGGAATTCAGCCTTCAACTCTAATTTTTGGAATGTAGTTCAGGCCATCATTTTCATTTTCGGAAACTAATTTCAGCGTAGGGAAGTGGGCCAGATTGTTCCTTGCCAAATGAGTTTCCCAAAGACACAATTTCATTAGGAAAGAGTGAACTGAATCATGCATTTGTGTAACCACTTGTGAACACCCTCGCAGAGAAATAGCCAATGTATTTACGTAAGTCATAATGTCAACCAAAAAGGCTAGGTCTTTGATCCAATCTTTGCTAGTAAGCTGAGGCACAGATTTTCCTTTAACAGACATGAAAAAGTCAATTTCTTCCAATACTTCAAAAAACTGCCTTAGCACCATACCGCGCGACTCAGCCACTTAAGTTCCATGGAGCAGAACAGGCTTCCATATTGTGCATCTAGCTCACTGAGCAAAGCACTGAATTTCCTATGGTTTGAGCCATGGGAACGTATCCAGATTATGGTGTAAATGACAATGTCCATGACATGGTCCATTTTTAAATTTTTAGCACAAAGGGATTCCTGGAGAATGAGGCCATGTACAGATTTAAGTTCTGCGTTTTTGCAAAGCCCTGACACTTTAGATTTAAGCTTTGTAACAAGTTGTCTAACACCAACCATTGCGGAATTACCGTCTGTGCTAACACTAATTTTGACCAGTCTACACTAAATTTTTTAAGACTTTTTCTCAACACATAAAAATAATTCATTTCCTGATGTCGTCCCTGTAAGGGGTACCATGTCCAAAAGTTCCTTGGTCACGTCAAAAGTTTCATCAACACCACGAATAAATACAGCTAACTGAGGGGCGTTTTTTACATAAGTGCCTTCATGGGCTGCAAGGGAGAAAGGCACAAATGATTTAGCTTTCTCCTGTAACTCGTCCTGGAAGCTCTCGGTCATCACGTCAACATGCTGTGGAACATTACCAGTTAGTCTTATCCTGGCAAATGCCTGTCTCTGCTCAGGGCACATAATTTCCACAGCACTCAACAGACATTCCTTTATAAACTCACCATCTGTAAACGGTTTTGATGCCCGGGCAATTTTCTCACTTAATACATAACTACATTTCATAGCAGCATCATTTATTTTATTCGCATTCAGAAGCAAATCGTGTTGAAATTTCAGTCTTTTTTTCAGTTCATTAAGTTTTTTAGCTCGTTTCTTTTCTGTATATCCATCATGATTTCTCCTATGGTTTGTTTCATAATGGCGTCTTAGGTTATATTCTTTCGACGCAGACAGACTTTGCATATTAAACATGTGGGAACATTCTTTACCTCCACAAAGAAATAAGCTCTCCCCCACTTTTCTTGAAACGTGTGGCCTTCTTGTTCTCTTTCGTTTTTCCACTTTTGAAAGAGACAAATAAATAAGAAATATTAAAACATCATCTTTACTAATAGGAAAAAGTACTACTTTGTATTTAAAAAGTTTTAACTGTTTTTTCACAGTATAAAGTGATGTTCACTCCTTCAGAGTTGAGGAGAACTTCGAGAATGGTGGAGGCTGCGGCAAACAGAGCAAATGCCACAGCCAAGAGGAAGCAGCTGCTTCTCTCCAGCCGGCTGCAGACAGGTGGGCTGCACCCAGGGCCGCTAGATTCCTTGATGCATCAAAAGCAACTCGAAATCTAGATTTTTACATGAAATGTCTTGATTTTTAGAAACATTCATAATAAATTCTATTGTTTTTTTCCCCCCCATAAATTCTGTATAGGGCACGTCTCCCCATCAGATTAGACACTTTAAGGACACTGGTTTGGGGGCCTCTGTTTTAAACCTGACAAAAACTCTACTTAAAAAGAATTAAATGTCTAAAGAGAATTAAATACCGAATTCTGAAAGCACAGGTTTAAGAAGTTGTTCAAACGGAAGCCAAGAGAGTACCCCCAAAAGGGAGACTTAATTGATGTATCTCAAAATGCCGTTTCCTTTACAGACATTACAATTATCTTACAATTAACTAGGCCAATGCTCAGTAGCTTGATATAATTATGAGGATGGCTTAGATATTTTTGATACAAGAAGAATACTGCATTTAAAAATGTTGAGCACCCCTAGGGCCGTGCAAGCCCCTCTCCCAACCCCGGGGTAACCCGGCTGGCACCCCGCACGTCTCGATCCACAGAGCTTTAGTGCCTTTTACCTCTCCGAGTTCTGCTCTGTCCGTCTCTGTCTTCTTGGCCTTGGCTTTTCTCTGCAACCGAGTCCAGAACAATGGCAAGTCCTCCAACCTCTGTTCCTTGCTTCTCTTCTCAGGCTCTCTCTGCATTGGCTTATGACTTGAAGTCAACATAGGCAATCCTGCAATTGCGGGGGTGGGGTGCGGGGGAGAAGAAAGAACAGTCAACACTTAGTGCCTTTATTTATTTGTCTTTTGAATCAGTAATACATATGTATGATTCAAAATGCAAAAGGTAGATGATACAATGAAGCCTTCCTTCTGCCCAATTTCTATCCTTAGGGGCAATACGCTATATGTATAAAGGCAAATATACACACTATTTTTTAAAAAACTATATTCACACGTAGTTCACGTACCATAAAATTCACTCATTTAAAGTGTACAGTGGTTTCTAGTATATTTACAGAATTGTACGCCCATAATCTAACTTTAGAACATTTTCACCCATCGGCCGTCACTCCTCATTCTAACTCACACCCTCCCCCCGCCCCAGCTGCAGGCAACCACTACACGCTACTTTCTGTTTCCACAGATTTGCCTATTTGGGACATTTCTTAGCAGCGGAACTGAAAGATAACATGGTGTACGCAACCGTAACTGACAGACGCTGCTAAGTGGCTGTACCGACTTCGATTTCACTTCGACCAACAAAGGACGAGCATGCAGCTCCTCCACGCCCCGCCCCCCACCCCGTTCCATACTACGATAACGGGGTTTGCGTCACACTTAGAAAGTCCTCCCCCTCTTGCAGATTAGGAAAAACAAATTTTAAAAAACTTTACATGCCTCCTTGTAGTACTTTACGATTTCATATTTTCAATATAATCTTTCATGAACTTGTGATTTATTTTGGTGACAGATGGGGACATGGATCTGTTAAGTAAGAATATGCTTAAAGATAACACACCACACTCATTTCTGATTTAGGTATTATGCTTTATTTCACATGGCCATGGGTTCCTGGACATCTCTTATCTCTCCTTTGTAATTGTAATTATTCTTCATGTAAAAGAATGACTTTAACGATTTAAGTATAGCTAATTAAATCTTAATTATTTAGGAAAATTATGTAGCTTTTGGCTTTATAATTATATTTGTTTTGTCCTTCAGAATCGCTGACTTCAAGCCCGTGAACACTGCTGACGATTTGGGGTTTATCCGTTCACACTTGTTTTCTAAATCTGCAGGATTCTTTTCTAGAGATTATGTTCCCCAGAATATATTGGCATAGATTGTTTTAGAGTTCACCTACACCAACAATTTTAGTTCTAACATATCTTTAATTCCAACATTCAATTTTCACCTCACTGAAAATCCCTTCAAAATACATTCTATTCCGACGTATTTTCACCATATTCACCCTCTTACTGTACCAAAGCGAACATGCACAGTGATGATTTTCATTAGCTGCTTACAACACAATTCTGATAGGCCAGTTCAATGTTCTGTTTTGGTACCTGTCCAGACAAGTCACCAAATGTGTTATTTTACTGGAGTCAGCTCTGGAGAGAGAGGAATGAAGATAATCTATGACTGATTTTTTCAGATCTTCAATCTGTACGTGGTAGAATGAGTCTTCATTTCTCTACGATATCACTACAGTTTTTCAAGAAGTGTTTGGCCATCCGTTTATGATGCTTCCTTCAGCTTTTTATGCCTGCTAGTAGAAAGGCTAGATAACTACTCTTTCCTTCTCTAAAATCAGGCATAAGTGATTTGGGAGAATACAATGAAATTCTGTTTGTTTGAATCCAGTAGACACATATTCTTTTCTAGTTCAAGGTACAAAACATACCTTTTACTCATCCCATCTTTGCTCACCAGTCTGATTTGAAAAGCATCCTCAAACACTTCTTTTAGTTCATGCTGAGTGACTTTGTCAGTAGGTTCTTGATCAAAAGTATTTTGGCATTTCGATCTAAACACAAAAGAATATTTTTAGTCTGAGTTTAGATCTCATAAGCATCAAATTTCTGTAAGAGAAAAAATACTTCTCAAGAGTTGGAGAGTAGAAAAAATAACACATATTCCTTCACCGAACAAATATCTGAACATACAGTCTGGACGAGGGCCTGTGCTACGTGCTGGCTATGAAAATACGGATTTGGCCTCCACTCTCAGAAACGTGGTCTTGTTGGAGAAAATGCTAGAAAACAAATAGACACATACTTACAAACCATGCTAAGTGCCAGGAAGGAAAAGTAAAGGACGAAATGAGAACATCTAGTAAAGGACACTTAACCTAGTCTGTGGGAAGGGAAAATTTTTCTGATCTGGGAAGTGAACTCTAAGCTGAGATTCTATTTGTTAAGAATAGAACAAAAAGCTGTTCTTTCAGAGAAACTGCTCAAAAATCCAGCTATACATACAAATTGAAGAAAAAATATGCTATTTAAACCTTTTATTTAATTTAAATAATTTAAAATGTACTTCCATGATATTTTAATGGAAATGGTTAAGAATTACTGCTTTGGAAACAATACCATTTAAAATGTTACAGAGATTCTGCCAAAACAAACAAACAAACAAAAATCACTGAGAATTAAGTTTGGGGCACAACGAACCTGCTTGGCTCATAAGTGCAAAGATAGAAACAATCGATGTGTAATTTTCCAAAAGAAAACTGGAGAGCAGAGGTCAAATGTCCACTGAGATGCCTCATCAACGAAAAGCCCAAAGAACCAGCCAAGGACTCAAAGGCAGCTTTCTGAAGGATGGCATTTTCACAGAACCCCTTCGAGAGTCACATGGAGAGGCGTTCAGGGCTGACCCTTGATATCTTTCAGCCACCAGCCAGGAACATCCCCAGAAGAGGATTTTTTACCTTCCTCATCCGGGCCCAACTCACGGGTCTTAACTTCATCCTCCTCACGGTTCTCATTTCTCTTCTCATGGTCCCCTAGCTTGGTACTCCTGTCTTTTGGCAACTTGGCCCATGTGGCTCCCTTCCTGTGTGGTGATATTAATTTCTCAGCAAACATGGGTGCCAGAGACTTTTTTTTCCCTACTTTATATCCTGGAGCAGTAGTCACCTTCCTGCCATTCTTCTGAGGGCTGACAACCTGCTGGAGAAATAGCAACAGTGAAGGGAAGTCTCCCCTTCGCCTGTGAGGTTACGATCACATTGTATAGTCAGCGAGGGCAAGATCGGGTGAGGCACCTAAGTCAGCATCTATGTGGATCTCTCTAGAATGAATTTCTTGATGTATAATAAGGGAGCTCCCAGAACCAGAATCACCTGGCATGCCTGGCTAAAGAAAAAAGAAAAGAAAAAAGAAAAAAAGACAATTCTTGGATTTCACTTAGAGTTATCAAATCAGAATCTCTACAAAAAAGGATCTAGGTTTCTAGAAGTCTGCAAGCTACTGCCCTATGAAAATATTCCAAGTCGAGTACTGTTTAGGTGGTTCCACGTGTCTTCAGGGTCCTAATTCTTCCCATACACATAAAACACCAAAGGAGAGGGCCCCCCGCACTGGAACATACATAGAAATGAGAGCCAAGCCCCTAAGACTGAACCTCAGGCTTCCTCATTATACCATCAATTCCCATCCCATAGCTTCCAATAATTGGGCGCGGCATTGTAAAACTAAATGACTAAAGATGAAAATTTCAGCAGAACATCGAATTAAGTCTTACCATATACAAAAGGACAAAAATGAGGAGCTATGGGCAATGGATGACCAAGTGAAAACACAGTGGGAAGGCAGACATCTGTGGGCCAAGGAGAGGGGCCTCAGAAGAAACCAAACCTGCCAACCATTTGATCTTCAACTTCTGGCCTCCGGAATTGTGAGAAATTAAATTTCAGTTGTTTCAGCCACCCAGTCTGTGATATTTCATTATGGCAGCCCTAGCCAACTTATATAACCAGTATACACAGACAGGTAGGTAGGTAGGTGGCGGGTGGGGAGGGATAGAGGGAGAGACAGACAGACAGACATATATAGCTCTCAACACACCTCACGGGAAAAGATAAGTAACTATAATATGCTGCAATTAGCTTTACTGGTTATAAAGAAAAGTTATGGGCCAACAGATGAGGGACCAGTTCATCCAGCACGAGAATAATGTGAAATCAGGGAAGGCATGTAAAAGAGACTAGAGTTTGAATTAAACAATTTTGATGAGCCAACATTAGGATATTAAATTTTACTAAATTTTAGGCTACCCTAAAAATTAATGTGTGATACTACTACTATATGCTGCCTCAGTCAGAGTAAACGTTTACAGGCACCACATTTTAAAGAGGGATGACTGAGGGTTACTGATGTGGACAGTCTAGAACCCTACCACATGCATTTCAGCTTAAGGAAAATATAATGTTATGACGACTCCTGTTTTCCTCCAAGCTAACACAGTCTGGGCTCCAAAACAAAAGGTGCGTTCACCAAGAACTCTGTGGCTCTGACCGGTAGAGAAGGCTAATGCCGAATATGGTGACCATCACAGCACAGTAGACGCTCTCTTAACTATGCCTACAACCACGCCCACTGTCTATGGGTGGATTAAGCGACAGTCTCACGTCAGAACAGGACTTACAAACTTGATGGCTGTGGAATACCAAACATGTGCGGCTACCAGGAGACTCTGCAGTACTCCGAGGACACTCGGTCATAAGCTGAGCTGTATCCTTAATAAGCATTGGTTGTGTCTGTTTGCAAACCTGCATATGACCGTTTTATCTACAGGTTCAGTATATAGTAAACATTATATAAACCGAGCAAATGAATACAAAGTTACTGAATCTACAAAAACAAAGCTGAAGGCTTTGGACATACTTGATAAAGCTTAACTTTAGTCAACCATAAAAGAGTGAGAAAAAAACATAACAATACAGGAGTCTGTATTCAAATTGTTTTACTAGGGTTTTAAAAGTTTTGCTTTGCTTTAAAGACACAAACTTTAAATTTTGGAAGATGAAGCATAGGTTTACTTTATACAGGGAGGATAAGCTTCTCCAACAGTGAACCCGAAGTTGGAAACAAAGCTTTAGTGGATCAATAGATTGGCACATGAATACATATTAAACACATTTTAAATTAATATAAAAGATGTGTATGGATAACTTACTTTTGATTGATTAGGACAACTACTAGACTGAATAGGGTTGAAGAAAGTTTCTATTATACAACTAGCTGCTCAAAGTGGACAATAAACACATGCTATCTGCCTCTCAAAACACACTGCTTGGGGGAAGACCGAAAAATAAACCAGAAAAGAGCAGGAGCTTTGGACTGGAGAGAACCATGTATAATCCAAGCTCTGGTCACTTATTAGTTGTGATACCATGAGCGAGTTAGTTAATGGCTAAATCTGTTTTCCCATCTATAAACTGGAGCTAATGATGCCTACCTAATATGGTCACTGTGAGGGTGACATGAGATAATGCGTAAAGCCCCAGCACAGTGGCTGCACATATGAAGCCTCCAGTATTCATTAGCTATGTACCCGTTCATCCACCTCCATTTTTTTAGGACTCAGCTTAAACCAATCTATATTCAAATACTAATGCAGAGGCTCCCAGCCAGATGCAGAACGTAGCAGGGACCTAAATATTTGTGTAAAGAATAAATATAGAAACATATGGTTTGGCAGGCACCCAAAGGAATGGAACTTAATGAAGTAATTTTAAGAATCAAGAGATCTTCTTTCAAACCTGTAATTCCAGGCAACCAATGTCACTTTTTAAACAAAAAAAAAACACTTCTGCATTCTCAAAAATAAACCGCACTTAGTCATGGATGTATTATTCTTTTTACTTAACACTGATACTCGGTTTGGTAATATGCTGTTTGGAATTTTTGCATTTGTGCTCATGAAGAGGTCTGTAATTTTCTTTTCTAAAAATGACCTTGTCAGATTTTGGTATCAAGTTTACGGTGGGCTTCTAACTAGACTGAAAATGTTCACAATACCACTTTTGTGATTAGACAATGCAGTTTAACCGCTTTACTCTGGATTTTGATTAACAATAAATTATTCTGCTACCTGCTGTATAAATGATTACCTCATCTCTACTGCCATTGTCCTTATCTTCTCACATCTCATTTTCCCCATCTTCTATCTCTTTCAGGGAAAGACTCATTTTCTTCACCTTGATTTTTTTTCCTGCTTAAAATGGACAAGAATATTAGGTACATCACAGGGCCTTCAACATTCCATGCTAGGCACGTTTTGCCTCTAGTATTTGCAGTAAGTTTCCATTTGTAATAAATTCGTGTTAGGCCTCATCCTAAAGTTATTTTCATTTGGAATCTTTTACTCTCACTAGTGAATAACAAAACATACAAAAAAGGGTAATTTTTGGTATATGTTTGTAGGTCAGATCTCTCATACATTCTCTCTTGCCACGATTTAGAAATGGAAACTCTTCAAGGTTAAAAAAAAAAAAAAAAAAAGGCAAGCCTCCAAGAATTCCTTCTCTTTCCTTTTATTGTTTCCTTCACTATGCACTTTCAAATAACTGATTTTTTTTTTTTTTTTTTTATTCCACAACCGACTGCTCGAATGGAAGCACACAGGGCCAAAATAAAGGCCCTTTGGCCCGGTAAGGAAAGAAGACACCTACGACTCAAGTGTCTTCACCTTTCCACACTAAGAATTCAGTGTTAACTGGAGCAGCTTCCCTCTCTGACCCCATCGACATTTACAACACATACGAGCCTCAAGGCAGAACCACGTTACTCCGCAGTCTCGGCTCTGATGAGTCCTCCTTTAAAGGCACCGCCGGTGCAGGGCCCCGCCCACCCGCGGGCCACCGCGCGCTGCAGGCGCGGCCTGGACGCCGCTCGGAGGAACTCGCAGCGGCCTGGGGGCGCCCGCAGACTGGTAGCGCCCTCCCAGTAGCCGCCCAAGGGTCGCGACCCCGGCGGAACACAGCCCGGAAGGCGAAGTCACCCCGTCGCTCCTTCGGCCAATCAGAGCCCGCGCCGCCTCTGGGCCAATCCCGAGCCGCGACCCCAGAGAGGAGGCGGGGCCTCGAGCGGGCTCCGCACGTGCTACTCCTGAGCGCAGGGCAGGCGTTTCGGTCCCGGAGGCGCGGCGCTTGCGGCGACTTTCCGCTGTTGTGTTCCGCCCCGGTGGCCCATCGTTCGCCTCAGATTGGCCCGGGAGGAGGCGCAGGCCCCTCCAAGTTCAGGGTCGTCGGTCACACAGCCCGTCGCTCTCCTACCCGTGGGGCGGTAGAAAGTAAACAGCGGTCATAAAAACAGCCATTAATTGTGGGCTCGCGAGCCAGGGTCGGTTCCTGGCGCTCACCGCCGTTAATCCGGTTAGGCCGTCGCCCCTCAGTGGGGTACGTGTTAGTACTACCGCCATTTTCACCCTAGAAGGAGACCCGAACCCCAGGCGGTGGGACCAAAAGATTCGGCCCGCTGCCCACCCGCTTTTCAAGGTGTCATCGAAACAGTTAGCGATAGCGTCATGGTTATAGCTAAAACTCATTAATACCTGTTTTGTGTCAGGCACTGTACTGGTAGCTTTTTCGTACCTTTTATCGTGGACTTCTCAAACTTGTAAGTTATATATTAATAGTTTTGACATTTAAGGAAATTGAGGCTCACGGAGGTTAAGGCACTCGTCCAGGGCTACTGATTTTCATCCTCAGTGACTTAATACTGTCTCTTAGTTGTATTTGAGTTAAATCATTAACATGCTCTGACCATTAGCACCAGTAGACCCAACAGTAGGATAATCCTAGGAATTATCCCCACATTGGGGTTTGAAAAAGGGCGCTTTGGGATATGTGTGTTTTGGGGGGTGGGCAAGAGTAGTCCTGAGTAAGGGGCCCTGCCCTGGGCCTAGCTTCTGAAAGTCCCAAACTGGGGAGGAAGGAGAATTAGGAAGAACGATCTACCTACATATTTTAGATTTAGTACCTCACCAAATACTTTTACCTAACTTACAAGACCCGCCTAATTTTTTAAGAAAACTGATCAAGGACAACTAAAAAACTCCAACCATTTCACTTATGAACAAAGAAGCAAGGTTCAAGGTTCAAATAAAATATTAGCAGGTTGAATCAAGTAATATAGTAGAAGAATATTGACCAAGTAGGACTTATCTCTGGAATACAAGGATATTTCAAGGTAAGGAAATATATCAAACTAACAGACGAAAAACATAATGTTTTAGACAAAGCTTATCTGTAAAAATGTGAAATAAACAATTACAAAAATTAAGCATTTTTATTAAAATCAGTAATAAGATATGAATGTCATTCTTGAGGTATCTGGAGCAAAATCCATAAATGAAATTAAGACATGTTTGACCCCTTTACAATTTAAAATTTGTGGATGGGAGAGTCTCTTTTTAAAAAATTGATAAGGAACAATTTGGGAAGAAATATTTGTAACAACAAAAATATCAGATTATGAAGGAACTACAATAAGAAAAAGACAAATAGAAAAATGGGCCAAGGATTTGAACAGCAATTTTCAGAAGAAATTTAGCATATAAAAATACGAAGAAATGCTGTACAATCATTAGGGAAATAAAATTTTTAAAATAAGATACTGTTTTTGTATTCATTGATTAACAAATTAAAACATCAAACAAGTGTTTCAGGATTTTAGGGAAAATCCTGGTAAAACTACAAATTGTTATACTGTAGAGGAGGAAATATATCTTTTTCCTCTATCCTTTTAATTTCTAGGGTAGGGCCCCTGTAACAAAAGACAGATTAACAGGAGGAAAACATAAAAACATAGAATATGTTTTATGTGACATGAGAGCTTTCGTGGGGAAACGAAGGCCCGAAGAAGTGGTTAAACTGAAGTGTTTTTCTAAGTTTGATGAAGAGTCGAGAGTTGTGGAAAATATGATGGGGTGGAAAGGGGCATGAGCTAAGTGTAGTAAACAGTGGGAACCGCGATGCCTGTTTATTCAGATGCCTCTCAGTGTCTTGCAGATAAAGATGTCTCTTTCTTCCACTTATACAGGGACACCTCTCACATGAGGGTCTCATGACCTGCTTCAGGGGAAGGTCAGAAAGTCCTTCCTACACCTGCCATTTCCCAAATTCCTTCAGCTTAAAACATTCACTATGCCAAGGAGCCGTATTTGAGGGTAATGTGTCCTGAACTCCCTCATTACAAACACCTGGAGAGAAATTTGGTAATTTCCAGTCGAGGTAAAAATTCTTATTCCTTACATTTAGGAATTCCACTTCTAGGTATTTAAGCTAGAGAAGCAGTCACTGATGGAGAGACAAATATGTGAATCTATTATTACAAACTTTATGAATATTTTATTATGGATATTTTTGAATATACCTTCAATAGAGAATAAAAAAATAAATCCCTTTTTACCTATCACCCAGCTTCAAAATTTCAATATTTTTGCCATCCTTTTTTCAGTTATTCCCTGCTCCACTTTTTTCCTCTCCCTTTTTTTTCTTTTTTTGCTTGAGTTTTTAATGTGAATCTTAAGGATCTTATCATTTTGCCTGTCAACACTTCATTATGTACCCCTACAGGATATTAGTCTCGATATCATCTAGTATCTAGTCTGTATTCAATCCTCTGTCTCAAAAACATCTTTTCACTGTTGTTTTGTTTGAATTAGGGTTCAAAAATTTCCACACATTACATTTGGTTGAAATGTCTTAAATCTGTTTAAATCTATAATAAAGAACCCCCTTTAAGTGCTATTTTCTTGTTGAAGAAACCAAGTTATTTATCCTCTAGAATTTGTCCTTATTCTGGATTTGGCTAATATCTTTGGGGTGTTTTGAATATATCCTTCCATCGTCAGTGTTTTTGTAAACTGGTAGTTAGATCTAGAGGCTTCTTTAGATACAGGTTTAGTTTTTTTGCAAGAAGATTTCATGGTCGATGCTGGTACTTCTGTTTCATCCCTCCAGGAGGCACGTAACATCTAGTCCACTTTTAGTGATGTTAAAATTGATCAGATGCTTTGAGCGCTGTCCGCGTCATCCATCCATTATAACCTGCGACCTTCTACCAGTTGGTTCTAGGCAGTTGTCTTATAAAGCAAATTATTGAAGACATTTCATTATTCACCAATGTTGGGGGGGGGGATATGTATGGGGAAATAATAGGAATCAGATTGCCAAAATGTTAGCAGTGGTTAATTTAGGTGTTAGGAATAGAAGTCATTATTTTCACTTTGTGTATTTAATGTTTTTCGAATTTGCTAAAATGGAAAGAAAAGAAATCCTGCCTACACGTATTTAATGAAGGTGAGACAGGGAAACGACTGGAGGGCAGGTTTCAGATCCAAACTTTGGGAAGGGCATCCAGGGGAGTCCAGAGGACCAGGGCAGTGGACCCAGACCACAGCCTGCTTTGCTTCGTTTTTGCCTGTCCAGTGTCCCCTCCTTCTGGCAGCCTTCGTTCCCTTTAAGGTCTCCGCTCTCCTCCCCTGGACTCAGTTGTGGAGGAACTGTCATCAAGATGCTCCACCCTCCCCTGGCCAAAGCTTCGCAGCCAGTCAGACCCCTTCTCCCAAGACTTTGGGTCTTAAGCAGCATCACCTCCTCCTGGAAGCCTTCCCTCCACTGGAGCAGGTGCCTTTCTTCTGTGCCTCCAGAATTCCAGCTGTCAGAGCTCTTCCATTTGTACACACCCGTCCCAGCCTCGTACAGTGTGTGGCACATGGTGCTCAGTAGATGTTAGCTGAATGAATGATGTCCACGTTGTTTAGAGTTGATGAAAATACTTGAATGTTAGATCAA
The DNA here is from genome assembly GCF_000151845.1 of Pteropus vampyrus. Classification (NCBI taxonomy): domain Eukaryota; kingdom Metazoa; phylum Chordata; class Mammalia; order Chiroptera; family Pteropodidae; genus Pteropus; species Pteropus vampyrus. Next base: position 81,561 of record NW_011889320.1, read on the forward strand.
AAGATCCCAGATACTCTGGTAGCAGCTTCCAGTCCCCCCAGTCCAGCCCCAGCCTGTGGCCACCTCTCCCGAGCCAGGGTACTCTCACACTCTTACCTACCAGGTATAGCCTTCCCTGAATTCCCACTGTCCCCAACCTGGGCCTTGGCCTCTGTTCCTGAACAGCTCCTAATTGTCCTGCCCTGCCCTGTGCTGAAAGGGAAAACGGTGAGGCTCGGGTGTTGCATTTAAAGAGGCCACACCCACACAAAGGGACATTACCTTAGAGAATAACTACCATCCTCAGACTAAACCTTGTAGATTTGGGGACCTGGGCACCGTGGAAGGATGCTGCTGTCCGTGTTGGCCGCTGAGTCTCTCACATGTATGTGTGCAGGTACAAGGCTACACTTTATTTAAAAATGTCAGGTCTACAGCCATGCTACCCTGAACAAGCCTGATCCCGTCTGATCTCGGAAGTTAAGCAGAGTCTAGGCCTGTTTAGTACTTGGATGGGAGACCACCTAGAAAGACCAGGTGCTGTAGGTGTAAACAAATTTAAAAATAAGGGATTGCAAGCTGACAAGGTCCTTGCAATCTGTGAGGTCAACCAAGGGTTGCCTCACCTAAAAATAAAGTCAGTACTTTCTAGTAGGGTCTAACTGTGGCCTAAAGCCATCCTGACCCTTCTAGTAGGGTCTAACTGTGGCCGAAAGCCATTCTGACTTTTAAGAGTAATTAGTGGCCGAGCCAGGTTCAGACCCGAGCAGCCTGACTCTGGAGTCCTTGCTCACCACCTCTACACCCTATTGCTTTGTCAGGAGAAGCACATTCCAGTTCTCTTCTTGTGCTGAAGAGGGTTAGACTGTTAGAAAAATGTAAATATGTTTCTAAGATCAAATTCTTTAAATCTCTGTTCCCATCTTTCTTGCCTCTTAAAAAAAAGAGTGTTAAAAACAGAATGAGAGAGAGAATGAAAATGATTATTAAGTATTACAGATTGTACTTTGGGATTTAAAAAATAATGACACTATCTGCTTATCTTAGAAATGTGTAAAGATAACCACTAGTAGAACAAACGGAATATGTAGTCTTCACACCAGTGGATGGATGGATATGTTAAGATTCTCGATTGCAGACAACAGCAAATGACTCTGGCCAGGTCAAGCAGAAAAGGAATCTGTTGAAAGGCTCTCAGTAACTCAGAGTCACCAGGAAGGCTGGAAAAGCTGACAGAGAACACGGGCAGAAACCAAGAGAGGATGGGCAGCAGGAGCCCCAGCAGTGGCCTGGACAGGGTGCTGCTGTTAGAACAGCCTGGACACGTCCGCCCCTGTTGTCGTAGGTCTCAGTATCACTTGCTCCTGGTAGGAGTCCCATTCCAGGTCAGCCGGCTGGCTGTGTGCAAGTCATGGACCAGCAGTGGAGAGTGTCTGGACCCCGTCTGGATTCTGTAGACTGGGCTTGGTCTCCCACCAAGAGTCACACACTGAAGGATTCCCCTCTAAAGGAAAAGGAGTTCAAACACTAGGGAGCCCCGCTCCCCCGCAAAACAAGGCAACTCCTCTCTACAAGAAAGCTTGGCGGATCCGTTAGGAAACAAGAATGGGAGAGGGGAGACTCTGGGAAGTGAACGAAATGAGATATCGGGACTAGTTTGAAATACTGTCTGACTGCATAAGGATGGACGTGAAGTGCTATGTGCTTTACATTTCCTGAGCAGATACTTAATAGAAGGAAGGGTGGGCAAATGCAGCTTTGTTTGATGAGACTTATCTTGGGCTTTGAACTGCCAGAGAAAATAATCTTTTTTTGTCTGAGAAGGAAAGGGGGATTCCAGTATGTTCACCTTGACCCTCAGAAATACTGGCAGAGAGGATCGTGTGATCTGTGACTGTGGGATCTATGACCCATCAGAGAGGAAGTGAAGGTCGGAGGAAGCTGATGGTTTGGGAGAAATCAAAACAGTCAGGAACTCAGAAGACCAGACGAGCCTGAAGAATAATTCATCACGGGGACGACAGAATCTGAGAGCAGGAAGCAGACAGTCACGATCGAGTTCACGCTTCCCGAAATGGAAGTAACCCTGGAGGTCCTGGGAGCAAGGGTTAAGGAGAGGTCTTAGGCAAGATCAGGAGCTGATGCCAGGGCAAGCGTGGGTCATCCACATGGATTCGATGTCACACGGGCTAATGGCAGGAGCGGAGCAGACAGAGAGAAGAGAGGGCCCAAAATCTCGAACGTGAGAGGAGGAGGGATGTGCGTGACAGGAGCCCCAGATGAGCCAGACATTTACAAAGAGTCAAGGACTCCTGGCCTGAGCATAGCACTGGGCACCCAGGGTAACGCTGCCCCCACCCGGAGCAAGGCAGGAGAGTCAGCTGCAGAGGTGGCCCTCCTGGGAGACAGCCATCTTGCTGGCTGCCCCTTCCACCTCCATCCGTTTTCCTCAAGGGCTGAGCCCAGAGCCACTGTTTCCATTTTCCAGGGTAAGCAGTGACCTGTGACAAATGGGACCTATCCACTGACATGCTGTGGAGACAATGGAGAGAATACATCAAGTGTACACTAAGGAGTCTTCTGATAACCGCCCTCCCCCGCCTTCCCCCGTCTGCCCAGCATTTCCCTTTGTAAATACACACTGACCCAAGTTCCTCAGGAGCATAAGTCATCTTGTCATTCAAGAGAGGCCCCCGGGGATCCACAGTTTGTCTTTGGGAAGAACCGCAGGCTCCAGGCTGAAGTTCAGGGTCTGGCCGCACACCACCCTGAGGAGCTCATTTCAGAGGCGACACTGGGCGCTCACAGCTCTACACAGCCTCTTGCAAGCTCCTTTCTCCGAAGAAGCCCCCCACCCCGTCCTGTCTTATGTACACTTCTTGGTTACCTCTGGGGAGTAAGTTGTGGGTGGTTTATTTCTTTTCCTTTAGATTTAACCCTTTCTTTTAAAAAATTGAGTAAAAGTACACATGACATAATATTTACCATCTTACCCTTAAACGTACAATTCAATGTATTTTTAAGTATGTTCACATTGTCGTGCAAACCAGTCTACAGGTGGGGGTGTGGTGCACATGGAGGTCAGGGAGGGAGTCGGGGTTGGGGGTGGTGCGGGTGTAGACAGAGTAATTTCCGCCCAGGTAATCTGAGAGTATCTGTTGGTTTGGTTACAGCCGTGACTTATGCACACGCACAGAAAACCACAGCTAAAGTGCCAAAGTGTGACACTCAGAATGTCAAGACCCTCCTTTCATTTTGCAAAGAGGGGACAGAGTCCTGGAAAGGTGAGGTGATTTGCTTAATGCCACACGGCAAGGTGGCGGCAGGGCTGATACTGGAGCCAGGTCTCCTGGCCCCCTGGCACCCCTGCCCCCTGGCGCCCCTGCTACCAGCAGCACTGCCAGGTAAAGATCCCGGAGCAGAATAAGCTGAGCGGGGGCCAGGGAAGGGTCGGGTCCGAGGAGGGTCCCAGGTGCAGCCCAGGAGCTGAAGAGGGACAGAATGGGCCAGAACATGCAGAAACTAAAGAAATGGTAAGGCCCCACGAAAACACTTCAGAAACTGGTGGCGGGGGTGGGGGAGTCTGATCGTGATGCTAAAACAGGGAGGGACTGGGGCCTGGAGGGCAGATGGCCAACTTACATCCCTTCAGGAACACGGCAGGGACAGGAGTCACTGAGGTGACAGAAGTGGGGACAGGGCACAAAGGGTATGAAGACATCCCCTCCGAGGAGGGCAGCTATGGCTCCCACAGCCGCACGTGGCCCTCCTCCAGATGGAGCTGCTCCGAGGCCCCTCTCAGACAGGGTCAGTCTCTTGCCGCCCCTCTGGATCACCATTCTCAGCCAGAGGGTGGGCCCTGTTGCCCGGGGAGCCCACATCACAGAGAGTGCTGCCTGTGGTCACCTTGCTGAGGCGGTGGGAGCTGCGGCAGGGTCTGCAGTGGTGGCCCTGGGTCCCCAAGCACAGGGCTTCCCAGAAGCTGTCCCGGAAGCGGCTGGACATGAGGCTGTAGAGCACAGGGTTGGCAGCTGAGCTGAGATAGAAGAAGATGCCGGAGATGACATGCACGTACTGGAAGGCCAGGTGCAGGCCCTCGGTCCAGTGGGACACGAAGCTCCACATGAGGCGGTCGATGTGGAACGGGGCCCAGCAGGTGGCAAACACCACGACCAGTGCAACTGCGGGAAAGAGAAGGGAGACCGGGCGTCCGCCAGGGCCCTCTCAACTGCCTTCCCTGCCTCAGCTTGGTCCGCCCGTCCTCACGTCCTCTCCTGTCCCACAGGCCACTCGTGCCCATTGTCCATCTTAAAGTTTCTGGAAGTTTGCCTGCCCTGGACACAGCCCTTTTAGAGCAGCAGCTCTCACCATTGTCACTGACTGGACAGCAGACCTCCGCCCTGTCCCCGGCCACGGCTGGCTGGGCCAGGTATAGACCCCTGAGCCCAGCTGGCCCAGCCTGATTGTCACACCATGGAACTTGGAACTGGGTGACTCTTAGCTGTGGCTGATGAGGCCCAGTGTGACACAGACTACGGGGTTAAGGGCCACTCTGGGTGCCCACTTGGAGGCCATGCTTGCTGATGCGTAAGCAGAGAGAAGCAGGGCCCATGTCTAAGCAGCAGTAGAAGGGAGGTTATGGGGCCAAAGAGATCGAGACAAACACGCGCACCCCACATTTGCCTGCCTTGGCTCAGAAGCCTCCCCAACCCAGCTGCCAGCTCTCCGAGGCCCTGCTGAACACCCTGCCCCGTGCTGACTCCCCATTACTTGAGAGCCCCCACCTCCACGCCCCAGCAAAAGACGGGACAGGCTGGCCAAGCCCTCGCTCTTTCTCCAGAGCTTCCCTCCATCACTGGTCTGAACCAGCCACGCCCTTCTTGGGTCTCTGTCACCACGTCTGCCTTAATTGTCTGTTTCTTGTTTCTCGTGTTTGACTCAATATCCTTCCCTTGCAGAGTCTTTCCCATCACGTGCCGGTGTGGTTTTTCTCATAATCCCAGATTCCAATGTCACCAGCACATAGCCTGGTGCACAGTGGGCCTTCAGAAAGTGAAGGTGGGGGAGGGAGGAAGGAAGGGGGGAAGTCAGAGCCCTAGGTCAGCAAGCAAGGCAGCCTTAAGGAAACACCCACTGCCCAGGGTGACAGCCATCCCAGCTGAGCAGACTCGGACCCCGTGGGATGGGGGAGTAGAAGGCAGGGGCAGGGCTGGCCGGGGCAAGCTGGTCTGCAGTGCAGGCTTCACAGCGCAGAGCTGGGAGGCAAGTAGAGCTCCGGGGTCAGTCCCATCTTGGGGGCTGAGAGTGATGCCACACTCTGGGACCTTGTTCCTGAGGGGCAAGAGGACTGGGTCTCTCTCTGAGAACGGGCCAGTTTCCAGCTGGCAATACTACCAGGGCTTTGAACAAGGCCTCACCAGCCCCATCCTGCCCCGGCTCACCTCACCTACCTGCGTCAGGCCCTGCGCATGTGGGGCGGGATGGGGGGTGGGGGAATCAACGCTTGGCTTAGTATCAGTTTGCCCTGCTTCCCCAGGGCCACTGCTTCGGAAAAAGAACCAGGTCTCGGCCACAGTAAGATTCAGAACCTTGACCCAGTCGGACATGCCCTGGCCAGGCCCAATCCACACCTGATTCTCCGACACTCTCCACACCAAGCCTCACAAATGCGCCTCCTGACAAGTCTCTTTTAGACAACGGTCACTGCCGTGGTTCCCAGGGCACTGCAGACATAGATGGAAGGAATTCATTTTCTTGCCTCTCTAAGCACTCTCTTTCCTTCTTTTGGAAGCTTTGCTCCCCCTGATCCCACCAGGTGGTTCCAAGGGGGCTGCTCACTTTAGCATCCTGCCACTCTGGCCTGGAGACGGGCCATGACCTAACCCCACCAATGACAATCCTTCCCTGGAACTTCTCCATAGCCAATAAGAAAAGGGGGCAGTTCCTTCCTCAGGAGAACAGAACTGTGTTCCCCGTGGCCATGCCTCCCAGACTGCAGTTGGGAAGGACAGAGCCAAGACAAGTCTAGAAGCCAAGATGAGAGAGTTGGAGGGTCTAGATCTCACGAATAGCTCTGTCATCCCGGAGCAAAGCCACGTGTCCACGCCCTGTTTATGGTTTGGTGCTGTGAGCCAGTGCTGGCTTCATGGATGTGCCACCTGTGCATCTGCATAGGGTGCCAAGACTAGAAGGGTCCTGGGCTTGGCTTAACGCTCTACTATTGCTATCTTGACATTCTTAATAATTTTTGAACAAGGAATCTGAATTTTTATTTTGCACTGGGCCTCACACATTATGTAGCTGATCCCGCCATGGGCCATTAACGTTTATCTTTGGTGTGAGTTTCTCGAAGAGTTATTGAAAAGAGTACCCCCGTATGCATGCACACACAAACACAAGGCAGAGGGTGGGGTGTGACTCCAACCTCACACTCAGCCTCCCTCATAAACCCAGACACTCGGCCCCTTCCCCCAGGCCCTGGAAGCCCCAGCCTCATCCTCAGTGCCGACTTCAACCCCTCTTTCCAGCGGCAGCACTTACACAGCATCTTGGTCACCTGCCTCCGACTCCTATCCTGCAGGCGCCGGAGCCTGCGGCTGTCGCTGGCCCTGGCCCTGCTCTTGGCCCCCTGCCTGAGCAGCAGTAGCTTCTCGTGCCGCAGCCGCAGCCCGATGAGCAGGTAGAGCACGCTGATGGTGGCCATCGGTAGGCAGAAGAAGAGCAGAGTGGTGGTCTGCACGACCAGGTTGTAGAGGGCCCGTGGGCGGACCAGGGTACACACGGCCGAGCCGGGCACCGTGCCCCGGCAGGGCAGGTCCAGCTGCTGGATGCCGTGCAGGCTGGAGTTGGGCAGAGAGCAGAGCACGGCCAGGCCCCAGACGGCCCCTAGCACGCGACGCACGTGGGTCCGAGTCACCACGGATCTGGCCTGCAGCGGGTGCACCACAGCCACGTAGCGCTCCACGCTCAGGGCAGTGACATTGAGCACGGAGGCCAGGCAGACTGTCTCAAAGAGCAGCGTGCGGAAGAAGCAGCCGCCGGCGCCCAGCAGGAAGGGGTAGTTCCGCCACATCTCATACAGCTCCAGGGGCAAGCCCACCAGCAGCACCAGCAGGTCCGACACCGCCAGGCTGAACAGGTAGTAGTTGGTGGGCGTGCGCATGGCCTTGTGGCACAAGATGACTGTGCAGGTCAGTCCGTTGCCCACGGCGCCCACCACGAAGATCAGCAGGTATGTGACACAGATGGGCACGAACAGCTCCATCTGCTGGGGCCCCAGGTACTTGAGTCTCAGCTGCTCGTCAGTCAGGTTCAAATCCTCAGGGTCAAAGAGCCCCAAGGCCCTACTGCCATTGCAGAGCACTGGACTCCTCGCATCCCTTGGGGACATGTCTCCAGGGAAGATGGAACAATTGAGGCAGAGAGGAGCCTGTGGAACGGAAGGAGGAAACACCCAGAAAAGTCACTCAGGGAACCCTGACTCTGTCGTAATTCATCAAACCAAAGGTGCCATCGACACCAAAGAGATTATTATTTAATGTAGCCCCGAGAAAGAAAAACACTGTCATCCACCGTAAGATGCGTTACAACTTCAGCGATGTAAAAACGTGCATCTTAAAAATGATAAAAAGTGGACTACCATTTTAAGTTTTGCGATCTACTTAAACCTTTGAATGACGAATCCTCTCGAGCAGGGGCTTTGCCATCATCCGTCTCCTGGTGGATCTCTCCGCCCTTCCAGCCATGGACTGTGGGAAAGGCACTCAGTTTGGGCATGCGTGAAATGGGTACCACCGCAGCCTCACGTGGTCTTTAAGGACAAGGGCTCTGGAAGCACCTGTGTGGCTTCAAATCCAGGCTGTAGGACCATTTGCCTGGTAACCTGTCTGTGGCTGTTTCCTTACTATAAGAATCCAGGGAGCTTAATCCCTGAAAGATGTGAATGCGAGGCCTGCCTGACGCGCAGAAGGGGACTGAGGCACCGCGGGGATCAAGTGAGGGAGCGAAAGGGCTGAAACCTGTAACGCTGACCCCAAAGCCGGTTGGTTCTCCTTTCTTGTTTTCCATCACCTGAAATATTTGAAATGTAAATATTTGACACTCTCGATAATGCCAGTTCTGGGGTTCCCTGTCCTCTCTGGCTTCCTATCTCTGCCTGTCCACTGGATACAGTGGTTAAGGACCCAGGCCATTGGGCTAAACAGATTGGCCCGTTGTCAAATGCCAGCTCTGCCACGCTCTAGCTGTGACCTCCCCTTACTGTGCCTCAGTCTCCTCATCTGTGAAATGGGGGTGTGGAGAGAGAGCCCGCCTCATAGTCTCGGTTTAGATTAAACGAGAGAACACACGTACAGTTCTCAGGAGCGTGCCTGGCACATTTCAGGGGCTCTGTTTCAGTAACATGATCCTTACTCCCCGTGTGGGAACGGAAGGGCGCAGGGGCTGGACGGGGTTCGGATGCCTCCGGCAGCCGCCCTCGGCGAGCAGCCCCGAACTGTCCTCCTGAGCCTGTTCCCCAAGCCCACCATCACCCCTTTCCTCGGAGCAACACGGATTTTCAAGCTCGGTTCCTGGATCCTCTCCCTGTTCCTTCAGCCCCGTGGCCCCTGTACCTGCGCACCCGCCGTTCAGCATTCTTTTCCATTCTTCAATCTCTTACACCCCGACTAACTTCCTCCTCTCCAAAGCCTCTACGCAGAAGCCCGCCCTAGCCTCCCCGCCTCTCTCACACCTGATCCCCGCATTTTAGCATCCGGGCGCATTTTCATCCTCTCAGACGTGCCTCTCACCCCCGTCTGCACCCCCACCCGCGCTGGTGCGGGAGCCACGGGAGGGAAGCTTGGGGATGAGCCGTCTGGAGGCGCCGGGAAGGGTCGCCGCGCGGAGTCCCCAGCCCCGCTGCGCGCGCGCCCTGCAATAAGACAGAAATAACCCGGAGACTGCGGATCTTCCGGAGAAGAGGGCGCCCCAACAAGGCCCTCCTACCTCTACTGCCCTGGAGAGACCCAGCCCACGCGCTCCTCCTGCCTCTCCCCGCCCGCGCCCGGTGCAGCCGTCGCGCCCTTGCCCACCCGGCATCCCGCTCACCTACCATGCCGTCTGCGGCCCGCGAGATCCAGAGGCCGAGAGCCCACCCGCCGGCGACGTCCAGAGACCCACCGACCCGCAGGCGCGGCGCCCGGAGCGAGCCGTCTGTGGGACTGGCCAACCGACCGCCGCCGGCGCAGCAGCAGCCCGCCCAGTCGCCCGGCTCGTCGGGCGCCGAGGCGCCGCGCCCGGGTCCGCCACCAGGGGGCAGTGCCGCGCCCGCAGCCCGGCCGCCCGCGGGCCCCGCGGCTGGACCTGGACGCTCACCGGGGCCTCTCCCAACACCCGCCCAAACCTTAGCAGTTGTTCTCCCGAGCGTTTGACCGGCACTGCCAGGAGCAACTTTATCCCGCGGAACCCTCACAGCCACCCAGTCTGCACATGAGAAAGCGGCCTCGGAGAGGTGAGGTCGCACGTGCTGCTCCCGCCCTGCGACGCGCTGACTTTTAGCACAACGCGCTGATCGCAGTGTCCGTTCGGCCCCACCTCCTCCTGCCCCACATTTCACACGTGCCTCCAAGGACATCCCACCAGCCGCTGGAAGTGAATGAGCCTCAAAGGGTCGCATCCTGCCTCGTAGGCTTCACGCGGGGGTTCCTCTTCCTCCCCCAGGCCCCGGCACAGCAGTCTCCACCCCTGGCCGCCTCGGGTTCTCCAGACCCTGAGTCCAGGTCCCCGTCACCTCCCAGGACTGCCGCAGGAGCCGCCATTCTCCCTCCAGTCCGTCGTCCCACAGCCCCGTCTTCCCTTCTGTAGGGCCCCCACTTCCTTCCTGGCCTCCCTCACTGTATTCTCTCACCCCCAGTGCCCTCCCTCTCATCCATTCACACGTTGCCGCTGCCCCTCTCACCCTATCTCCGCGTGTCCACAGGGCGGGAGAGCCATGAGTGCGGGGATCCCCAGGCTCCTCCTGCTCCCCCAACCGTGTGCATGTAAAGCCCAGCAAGGGGCACCTTCCCTGCTCTGCCCCCTCCTCCAGCCGGCTCTTCGCTGGAAGTTATCTCATCAGGAACTTGCTAAGGATCCTAGAAACGAGGACCCCACAGACTAAAATGCTGGCTCTTGAGCCTCTTCCCAGGGTCTGATGCACTTAGTCTGGGTGAGGTCCAGAAAGCCTCGTTTTTGACGAACGCTTCCAGAGAGCTCCAGGCCCCAGAATCATACTTTGAGAAGCCCCGGGCCCCAGAAAGGCTGCTGGTGAGCTGTGTGAGTGGGAAGAGATGCAGCCACTGTGCCTGCGCGGTTCCCCTTCCTGTGGACCGGACTAACCACCCTTTCCACTGCCAGCAGGAGTCGGAGCGCAAAATTTAGCACAGGCTGGCGCCCGGTCAGCACTCGAGAAAGTCAGGTAAGATTACCTCCATCTAGTGACAACTGGAAGTGGGGCCTTGGTGCTCCTAGACTTTCCCTGCCATACGTCTCTCCCCATGAGTCACTGTCAGAGCCTCTGCCAGACCTGCCTTCCCAGGAACTCAGGATATAAACAAAGCTCTAGGGAGGTCACGGCAGTGTGGGAGTGCAGATGGTTCCCAAGTCCTTGGGGTTAAGGACGTTGGAGTGTCCCAGAGAGTTAACTACTCAGCCCCAGATGAAGGAGCCTGGTGGACCCTTCAGGATCAGAGCTGGTATCACATCAGATGAGGGGCAGGCAGCATGGCTGGGAAACAGCCTGCCATGGGGGCACAGACAGCACTTAGCATGGGATGAGCGTTGTCAGCCTCCGCCCCCATCACAGGAACATACTCACGTACACCACGCTGACGGCTTTGCACAGACTCTGAGCAACCTGACACCCCCATGGACCCTTTGGAGGTGCTCAGAGCCCAGAAATGATGGGGAAGGACCCATCTCTGCCTGACAGAGGCAGATTGGCTCCCATGAGTGCGGGGACCCATGAGGTCCCATGAGGTCAGGGATTCCTGCAGCTGGCTGCATCCCTCACAGCATTAACAGCCATCAAAGACCACCTCGGGCCAAAGGCAGCCCCCTAAAAGGAGAGGCCCAGTGGCCATTGTGGCTGTAGCACTGTCCAGAGGGCCCTGGGCTTGAGACCACCATGGTAGCATGTTCTGTCAGATCCCAGAGACGTCCTGCTCCCTCCCTCCTCCATCCTGAGGTGGCGTCCCCAGAGCCATGTTCATCCAGGGACCCCCTCAGGGCTGAGGCCTGGAGTAAATACCCCTCAGGTGTTCTGGGTGTATACCTCATCTCCTGAGCTTGGCTGATGCTTGTCTACCCAGACTAGGGCACTAAAGGCAAACTCCACACGACAGCAGATCTGCCCAGGGAGGGCTGCTGGGCCCTCCGGGGGCTGGTCATGGTACCTCCCAGGCTCTGGAGCGTGTGCAGGGCTCACGGGCCTGAGGCATGTGACTAGCCCCACAGCCCCTCCTCGCCCTGCCGACCCCTGACCTTTTCCCCAGGGAGTGGTGTTGGTACCAGTTTGCTCTAGAACTTTTGGTAAAAATTCAAGAGTTCCCTAGCTGGGGCTTGGTGCCTTCCAGGGGTCACAGCCTGTGTGTGTGCAGCTCTGAGAGGCTGTGAGACGAGACAAAAGTTTTATTATCTTTGTAAGGCTGTAGAGGGGCATGTTGCTTAGTCGTTCTATGCCCCAATTTCCTCATCTGTAAAATGGGGATGACGACAGACCTCCTTCGTAAGGTTATTGTGAGGACTGAATAAAATGAATGCTTTCAGCTGGCACTCGATGACTATTTTTCAAATAAACGAGAATAGATGTGTGTCTCAGAAACCTGGTACATTTCTGAACAAAAGGAAGTGAGTGATTGTTAATATTTTTCTTCAAGGCAGCAAGAGAAAATAACTGAGGGGTTTCTTTCTTCATCCCCTCAGAAGAGCAGGCTGCAGAGAGAGAAACTGAAGGACAAAGAGGCTACACACTGGGGCCAGGCCCCATGCATCTGTAGTGGCCGAGGCAGTTCTTGTCCTTCTTTGGGTAGTCTTCTTGCTAAGACCCTGCCTTCCGGCCACTCATGTTCCCAGAAAGCTCTCAAGTCTATTTGTATGGAAGCGCTATAAACAAGGACGGGACGAAGGGGGACTTTGCTCGGGCAGAACTACTCAGGCTGAGCCCCTGCCACAGGGACAGACCTAGCCTCGCTAGGCACCCCCGGGAGGACCCCGGCCCCCATGCTGCTCCAGGCCCTGCTCTTTTCCAGAGCAGACATCATTTCTGAACAGGAAAGGGGCAGAGGCCTCCTCTGAGGTGAAGGAGGGCGGCTGCAGCAAGAGTAAGGACTTGGCTGTGGACAGCTTGTGTGACCTTGGGCAAACCCCTTCCTTCTCCAACCTCAGCTTCCTCACCTGTAGAATGGGGACCTGTATCCCCTTCACAGAGCTGATGAGAGGAGAACCAGTTGGGGTCTGTGCAGCAGTCGGCCAGAGGCCAGTGTGCAGCCCACAGCCTGGGGAGTGATCCTGGCCTGATTCTGAAGTTGACAGCGGTTGTCTCTGGGGGATAGACTAGAATGGGAAGTGAGGAGGTAATTTTTTCTGCTTTCAGTTAAAAAAAAATTTTGTAATAGTCAACATTTGTTCCTCATATGATAATTATATGTGTAGATACACAATTCTTTCTTTAATTCTGGTGACTCATCTCTGGCCAAGCTCTTTCTTTCTTCAGATGATCAGTACGGTCAGGCCTAGTCTGGGCAGAGCCTTCCAAAGGCAGCTTGGGAAACTTGGACACAGATACGTGCTCACTCTCACTCTCGGCCAGTCCCGTGCCCCAGTGCACTGGAGGCCACCTCCATATCACCACCGTTTTGTCATCCTGATTGTCACACTCTCTGCCAGGCCCAGTGTGAGGAATGAGGGGCCAAACACAGCTCACTTTCCTGCCCAACCTTCGCTGCCAGGCGCCTAGCCTTCTGCCCCACGGTCCCCATCCTGGCCTCTGGCCAAGAGCCTAGGCCCTGATTGCGTCCCCCAAGTGGTCCCCATGTGGGGGCAGCACCCACCCCCGCCAGCGGGGGTCTGTGGGCACTAACCAGGCTTCTATATTGTTTCAGTTCAGCCCCAATTCTCAGCGGAGGGAGCACAATTCGCACCCACTCCTCCTGCAAAGCCCTGTTCTTGACTAAACACACACCTCACTGAGTGACCTAAAAGACAGCACAGCCCTGGCTGAATCCCTGTGCCCCAGCTGCCTGCGTGAGCTGTGGGGCCTCATTTCTCTCATCCATCAAATAGGGGTGACCATCCTTAGCCCATTGCCGTGCGAATGAAATAATAATTCTTATAGGCTCCCAGGAACATGTGGAGTTTTTAATGACAAGACACATTCCAGAAAAATTTTGCAAGAATAGTACAAAGAACTCTTTGTCCTAAACCATTTGAGAGTACGTTGCTGACCTGAAGCCCAGGCTCCCTAAATACTGTAGCGTGTACTTCCTGCGGGCGGAAATCTCGTCTGTCACCGCAGCACAGCCATCAACATCGGAACCTCAGAGTGAGCCATTGCCGCCAGCTAATCCTCAGACCCTTGCCAGTTCCGCCAGTTGTCCCAGTCTAGAACAGTACTTCCATCTTCCCTTGGCTTTCATGACCTTGACATTTTTTAAGATTACAAGCCAGTTGTTTTGTAGGATTTCTCTCAATTATGGTTTGTCTAATATTTCCTCGTGATAGATTCAGGTTGCCCGTTTGGGGAGGGGATATCTTAGGAAAGGGATGTGTTCCTTTTATTGCATTCTGTGAGGTAGCACACAGTTCTGATTTGGTCCATTACTAAAGATGGTAACTTTATTCCCTTGATTAAAGGGCTGCTGCCAGCTCCCACATAAATCAGACCAGGCCAAGCCACAGCCCTGCTGAAAAATCCTCCCCAAGTCTCTTGGAATAATCCCAAGTTTAACTCAGCCTGCAGCCCAGCCTTGCCCACCTCTGCTCCCCTTCCCATTTCCTGAGCACCCCCAGACCACTCTGTGCCACCTCAGGGCCTTTGCACGTGCCCTTTGGACTCCCTTTCCCGGCTCTTTGCCTGGCACCTTCTCGTCCTTCGGGGCTCCAACCACACACTTTGACGTGCCACCACCCCAAAAATCCTTCTACTAAATCTCCTGTTTATAGCCTTCGTGGAACTGATCACAGTCTGGAATGATCTTTATTGTTTGATTCTTAGTTATTGTCAGCCTCCCTTCTCTGGTCAGGAAGTCCCAGGAGAACTGAGAAACCAAATAGAAGTCCAGATTTAGAGGACACGGGTAGAGGGAGAGCCAGTGGGGCTGACTATGGAAAGTCGGGGGTGGTTAGCCCGGCTGCACAGGACGGCTCCTGTAGAACAAAATGAAACGAATGGGGATAACATAGAGGGATGGGCGCTGCCACCAAGTGGGGTGACACGACCTGAACAAATGACAGAAATCTAGATGAAGTCTAGACCATCACCCCCAGGCTGTGCCATCCTGATTTTGCCCTTCTGAGTGACCCAGCTCCAAACCCAGTTCCCGCATGGCTTCACCAGGCCCTGGGTCTGCATCTTGGCAGGTGCTAGACTTCCTCCCGCACAGGGCCTTCATCATCTCCAGGGCACACATACCCAACAGGGGCTCCAGCGGACATCTAAGCCCCCAGGGAGCAGGCGCTCAGGAGCAGAACAGGCCACCTGGCTTCAGGCTGGGAGAAGTGGGGAGGTCACCTGGCCTGCTGTATCCAAGTTGCTCCACTAGGGGCACGACCCACTTGCCTTGAAACTTTCTGGAAGGAACAGTCCTAAGGGTTTTCCACCTGACCCCCGGTACTCCTTCCTCCC